>NW_027597209.1:0-94317 GCF_964194155.1 Cetorhinus maximus | reverse complement strand
TCTGTCACACTGCCTCCCCCTCACTCCCCTCACCTCCGCGGGGTGAGCCTGTAATGGAGCCTGGCGTGGGGTTGTGGAGCGGACGGAGGGCTGGGCGCTGCTCCAGTTACCAGAATGAGCGTCAGGGCCGCACAACCCGGGAGAGCAAACCCTGGAGCAGCGCGAGGCCGGGACCGACTGCAGCCCTGGCGCGTGAGGAGTGGAGCAACAGACTAACCCCGAGCCTCCCACTCAACTGACCGACTTCCCGGGGAAGCTCATGACTTCTGACCCTTGGCCCACGCGACACCCGACAGGGAGACGCTGAGAGACACGGGATTTTCTCCCAGCTGAAGCACCCTCTGGTCTGAGTCCTCCTGGTGCCTCTCTGTTCGATTTTTGAGTTACAGTTTTGGTTTCTTTGTCTTTGGCGAGTCCGCGATGACTGATGAATTATGCAAATTGTACCGAGTGTGGGAGGGGCTTCGGACAAAACCGCCTCCCCACCGCCCCCCCCACCCTCCCCTCCCCCACCGGAGCGGCCGGAAGCCGTTCCATCTGTAATTCGCGAGCTCAGTCTGTCATTCTCAGCAAATAATGAGACGTTTCACCTGTCTGCTCAGCTCGGAATTCTTTCCAGGCAGTCACTCCACCAGCCGCTGCACGGCACTCACAGCACAGCAACACAGGGGAGTAAATCTCCCCGACACTGTCCCCATCAGACACTCCCAGGACAGGTACAGCACGGGGTTAGATACAGAGTAAATCTCCCTCTACACTGTCCCCATCAAACACTCCCAGGACAGGTACAGCACGGGGTTAGATACAGAGTAAAGCTCCCTCTACACTGTCCCCATCAAACACTCCCAGGACAGGTACAGCACGGGGTTAGACAAGAGTAAATCTCCCTCTACACTGTCCCCATCAAGCACTCCCAGGACAGGTACAGCACGGGGTTAGACAAGAGTAAATCTCCCTCTACACTGTCCCCATCAAGCACTCCCAGGACAGGTACAGCACGGGGTTAGATACAGAGTAAAGCTCCCTCTACACTGTCCCTATCAAACACTCCCAGGACAGGTACAGCACGGGGTTAGATACAGAGTAAATCTCCCTCTACACTGTCCCCATCAAACACTCCCAGCACAGGTACAGCACGGGGTTAGATACAGAGTAAATCTCCTTCTACACTGTCCCCATCAAACACTCCCAGCACAGGTACAGCACGGGGTTAGATACAGAGTAAAGCTCCCTCTACACTGTCCACATCAAACACTCCCAGGACAGGTACAGCACGGGGTTAGATACAGAGTAAATCTCCCTCTACACTGTCCCCGTCAAACACTCCCAGGACAGGTACAGCACGGGGTTAGATACAGAGTAAAGCTCCCTCTACACTGTCCCTATCAAACACTCCCAGGACAGGTACAGCACGGGGTTAGATACAGAGTAAATCTCCCTCTACACTGTCCCCATCAAACACTACCAGCACAGGTACAGCACGGGGTTAGATACAGAGTAAATCTCCTTCTACACTGTCCCCATCAAACACTCCCAGCACAGGTACAGCACGGGGTTAGATACAGAGTAAAGCTCCCTCTACACTGTCCACATCAAACACTCCCAGGACAGGTACAGCACGGGGTTAGATACAGAGTAAATCTCCCTCTACACTGTCCCCGTCAAACACTCCCAGGACAGGTACAGCACGGGGTTAGATACAGAGTAAAGCTCCCTCTACACTGTCCCCATCAAACACTCACAGGACAGGTACAGCACGGGGTTAGATACAGAGTAAATCTCCCTCTACACTGACCCATCAAACACTCCCAGCACAGGTACAGCACGGGGTTAGATACAGAGTAAAGCTCCCTCTACACTGTCCACATCAAACACTCCCAGGACAGGTACAGCACGGGGTTAGATACAGAGTAAAGCTCCCTCTACACTGTCCCCATCAAACTCTCCCAGGACAGGTACAGCACGGGGTTAGATACAGAGTAAATCTCCCTCTACACTGTCCCCATCAAACACACCCAGCAAGGTACAGCACCCAATGATTTATTGCGTTAACCTGTACCATTGGACCTTAGGTACAGGCAGCTTTTCCGGTATTATAAATCATTCCTTTTGGTCAAGAGTTATAATGCAAAAGGGATCTGTTCAAATTCACTTTGCGATGAGAATGGGGAGAGAGAGATTGAGAACTCGCCCTGACTCATTCGGCTGAAGGGCTTTTTCTCTTTGTATTGACCCGGGATTGTTTCGTAACCCAGTATTTAACAGCTTCCACATTGCGGCCTGGATAAATTGAAATGTTGGGAGAGGTGTGTGTTCACGCACATCAAAATGGTCTAACAACTCTCAACTTGACCAAGATATGCTACTTTGGGCTGGTGTTTAAGGGTTCACATGGGGCTGGATTCACCTCCCACTCACTACTTCACTCAGGCAATGTGGAAGAAGACTTGGTGTGACATGGTTTAGGATTTGATCAGTCTTCTGTTCCTGTGCAATGGACTCTTGGAAACCGAATGGACTCAATGTACTTCTGTGCGCCATGGTGGAGGGGGCAGGCAAGCCTCCTGTATCTGTGTAACAGGCTCGAGAGGGGCTGAATGGCCTCCTGTTCCTGTGTAATAGGTTCGAGAGGGGCTGAATGGGCCACCTCCAGTTCCACCGTAACAGGTTCGAGAGGGGCTGAATGTCCTCCCCCTGTTCCTGTGTAACAGGCTCGAGAGGGGCAGAATGGCCTCCTGTTCCTGTGTAATAGGTTCGAGAGGGGCTGAATGGGCCACCTCCAGTTCCTCCGTAACAGGTTCGAGAGGGGCTGAATGGCTGCCTCCTGTTCCTGTGTAACAGGATCGAGAAGGGCTGAATGTCCTCCCCCTGTTACTGTGTAACAGGATCGAGAGGGGCTGAATGGCCTCCTCCTGTTCCTGTGTAACAGGATCGAGAAGGGCTGAATGTCCTCCCCCTGTTCCTGCGTAACAGGATCGAGAGGGGCTGAATGGCCTCCTGCTGTTCATGTGTATCAGGATCGAGAGGTGCAAAATGGCCCTTTCCTGTTCCTGTGTAACAGGATCGGGAGGGGGCTGAATGGCCTCCTCGTGTTCCTGCTTCTCCACCTTGAGGGGCTTGGTCAGCAATAACCTGCCCAATTCCCCACATTTGTACAGAAGTAAAACTTGAGCAAGCACCGAAGAAGTAACAGTGCGATGAAATGAGACAGTAAAAGGACACTGAGATGTGTCCTTCATCAGCTGACCAGGGACACAAATTCAAGATGGGGTTACTGGAGACTGAATGAGGAAGGACTTTGGAGAAAGGTAGGTGCAACTCAGCTAATGCTTCTAGACTCTCTTGCTGGGAACTCAAGACTGTTGCGGATGCAGTTGACATGGACTAAGTGACAAAAGGATTTGCAGTTGCAGAGTGCATTTCACACATGAACAATGTCCCAAAACACTTCAGAGAAGCATGTCATTGCCTCAAGTGTGGTCACAGCTGAAGGAAATACAGCAAACCGTTTCTGCTCCCAAGCAAATGTCGACTGTTAGTACTAAGGGAGTGCAGCACTGTCGGAGGGTCAGTACTGAGGGAGTGCTGCACAGTCAGAGGGTCAGTACTGAGGGAGTGCTGCACTGTCGGAGGGTCAGTACTAAGGGAGTGCTGCACTGTCGGAGGGTCAGTCCAGAGGGAGTGCTGCACTGTCGGAGGGTCAGTACTGAGGGAGTGCTGCACTGTCGGAGGGTCAGTACTGAGGGAGCGCTGCACTGTGGGAGGGTCAGTACTGAGGGAGTGCCGCACTGTCGGAGGGTCAGTGCTGAGGGAGTGCCGCACTGTCAGAGGGTCAGTACTGAGGTAGTGCTGCACTGTCAGAGGGTCAGTACTGAGAGAGCGCTGCACTGTGGGAGGGTCAGTACAGAGGGAGCGCTGCACTGTGGGAGGGTCAGTACTGAGGGAGCACTGCACTGTCGGAGGGTCAGTACTGAGGGAGTGCAGCACTGTCGGAGGGTCAGTACAGAAGGAGTGCTGCACTGTCGGACAGTCAGTAGTGAGGGAGTATTTCATGGTCTGAGGTTCTGTTCTGAAGGAATGCTGTGTTGAATCTGATAGACTGTGTAGCTGATCCTCACCTTCCTTGCAGGGACAGCCTTACATGCAGAGCCGCTGGCTGTGTGTGTAGTGTTATTTACAGCTCCTGTGCACAGTCCCAGTTTGTGAGGTTGCAGTTATACCGTGTGGTATGAGACCCAGAATTGGAAGGACTGAAACTTCCTGTCTTCTGATGTGTAGCAATCGAAGTGTTGCTGGTTTTTACACTAGACTGACAGAAAACATGTTTGGACCACAAACACTGCTTCAGATACAGTGGTTATCTATGCTCAGCAAACCAGCACTCATTGCAGAATAGCAGAGCACAGAAATTGGCCATTCGGCCCAGCCTGACCATACTACCTCTTGCAATAGGCTCTGTCAACTGATACCACACAGAAGCATGTTCCCCTCAGCCCTGTAGGAGTGCAGGGTTCTTTCTATAACACACCCATCCTCTTGAAATTTAGCACACAATCTGGTTTTCGCTCCCTGTCAGGGAACACTTTATACAGATCACTACACACCACCGTTTAAAAAATATAATGTCCACCAGTTCTTTTGGCTGTCGGAGGATCGGTACTGAGGAAGTGCTGCAGTGTCGGAGGGTCAGTACTGAGGGAGTGCTGCACTGTCGGAGGGTCAGTACTGAGGGAGTGCTGCACTGTCGGAGGGTCAGTACTGAGGGAGTGCTGCAGTGTCGGAGCATCAGTACTGAGGGAGTGCTGCACTGTCAGAGCGTCAGTACTGAGGAAGTGCTGCACTGTCGGAAGGTCAGTACTGAGGGAGTGCTGCACTGTTGGAGCGTCAGTACTGAGGGAGTGCCGCACTGTCAGAGGATCAGTCCTGGGGGAGCACAACACTGTGAGAGGCTCAGAACTGAGCGAGCACTGAACTGTTGGAGAGTCAGTACTGAGGGAGCTTTGCGCTATAGGAAGGTCAGTACTGAGGGATTGCTGCATTGTCGGAGGGTCAGTACTGGGGAGTGCCATACTGTCGGACAGTCAGTACTAAGGGAGTACCGCACAGTCGAGGGTCAGTACTGGGTGAGTGCTGCACTGTCGGAGGGTCATTACTGAGGGAGTGCTGCACTGTCAGACGGTCAGTACTGAGGGAGAGCCGCACTGTCGGAGGGTCAGTACTGAGGGAGAGCTGCACTGTCGGAGGGTCAGTACTGAGAGAGCGCTGCACTGTGGGAGGTCAGTACAGAGGGAGCGCTGCACTGTGGGAGGGTCAGTACTGAGGGAGCACTGCACTGTCGGAGGGTCAGTACTGAGGGAGTGCAGCACTGTCGGAGGGTCAGTACAGAAGGAGTGCTGCACTGTCGGACAGTCAGTAGTGAGGGAGTATTTCATGGTCTGAGGTTCTGTTCTGAAGGAATGCTGTGTTGAATCTGATAGACTGTGTAGCTGATCCTCACCTTCCTTGCAGGGACAGCCTTACATGCAGAGCCGCTGGCTGTGTGTGTAGTGTTATTTACAGCTCCTGTGCACAGTCCCAGTTTGTGAGGTTGCAGTTATACCGTGTGGTATGAGACCCAGAATTGGAAGGACTGAAACTTCCTGTCTTCTGATGTGTAGCAATCGAAGTGTTGCTGGTTTTTACACTAGACTGACAGAAAACATGTTTGGACCACAAACACTGCTTCAGATACAGTGGTTATCTATGCTCAGCAAACCAGCACTCATTGCAGAATAGCAGAGCACAGAAATTGGCCATTCGGCCCAGCCTGACCATACTACCTCTTGCAATAGGCTCTGTCAACTGATACCACACAGAAGCATGTTCCCCTCAGCCCTGTAGGAGTGCAGGGTTCTTTCTATAACACACCCATCCTCTTGAAATTTAGCACACAATCTGGTTTTCGCTCCCTGTCAGGGAACACTTTATACAGATCACTACACACCACCGTTTAAAAAATATAATGTCCACCAGTTCTTTTGGCTGTCGGAGGATCGGTACTGAGGAAGTGCTGCAGTGTCGGAGGGTCAGTACTGAGGGAGTGCTGCACTGTCGGAGGGTCAGTACTGAGGGAGTGCTGCACTGTCGGAGGGTCAGTACTGAGGGAGTGCTGCAGTGTCGGAGCGTCAGTACTGAGGGAGCGCTGCATTGTCGGAGGGTCAGTACTGAGGGAGCGCCGCACTGTCGGAGGGTCAGTACTGAGGGAGCGCCGCACTGTCGGAGGATCAGTACTGAGGGAGTGCCGCACTGTCGGAGGGTCAGTAGTGAGGGAGCGCCGCACTGTCGGAGGGTCAGTACTGAGGGAGCGCCGCACTGTCGGAGGGTCAGTACTAAGGGAGTGCTGCACTGTCGGAGGGTCAGTATTGAGGGAGTGCTGCACTGTCAGAGGGTCAGTACTGAGGGAGTGCTGCACTGTCGGAGGGTCAGTACTGAGGGAGTGCTGCACTGTGGGAGGGTCAGTACTGAGGGAGTGCCGCACTGTCGGAGGGTCAGTGCTGAGGGAGTGCTGCACTGTCAGAGGGTCAGTACTGAGGTAGTGCTGCACTGTCAGAGGGTCAGTACTGAGGTAGTGCTGCACTGTCAGAGGGTGATTACAGAGGGAGCGCTGCACTGTGGGAGGGTCAGTACTGAGGGAGCACTGCACTGTCGGAGGGTCAGTACTGAGGGAGTGCAGCACTGTCGGAGGGTCAGTACAGAAGGAGTGCTGCACTGTCGGACAGTCAGTAGTGAGGGAGTATTTCATGGTCTGAGGTTCTGTTCTGAAGGAATGCTGTGTTGAATCTGATAGACTGTGTAGCTGATCCTCACCTTCCTTGCAGGGACAGCCTTACATGCAGAGCCGCTGGCTGTGTGTGTAGTGTTATTTACAGCTCCTGTGCACAGTCCCAGTTTGTGAGGTTGCAGTTATACCGTGTGGTATGAGACCCAGAATTGGAAGGACTGAAACTTCCTGTCTTCTGATGTGTAGCAATCGAAGTGTTGCTGGTTTTTACACTAGACTGACAGAAAACATGTTTGGACCACAAACACTGCTTCAGATACAGTGGTTATCTATGCTCAGCAAACCAGCACTCATTGCAGAATAGCAGAGCACAGAAATTGGCCATTCGGCCCAGCCTGACCATACTACCTCTTGCAATAGGCTCTGTCAACTGATACCACACAGAAGCATGTTCCCCTCAGCCCTGTAGGAGTGCAGGGTTCTTTCTATAACACACCCATCCTCTTGAAATTTAGCACACAATCTGGTTTTCGCTCCCTGTCAGGGAACACTTTATACAGATCACTACACACCACCGTTTAAAAAATATAATGTCCACCAGTTCTTTTGGCTGTCGGAGGATCGGTACTGAGGGAGTGCTGCAGTGTCGGAGGGTCAGTACTGAGGGAGTGCTGCACTGTCGGAGGGTCAGTACTGAGGGAGTGCTGCACTGTCGGAGCGTCAGTACTGAGCAAGTGCCGCACTGTCAAAGGATCAGTCCTGGGGGAGCACAACACTGTGAGAGGCTCAGAACTGAGCGAGCACTGAACTGTTGGAGAGTCAGTACTGAGGGAGCTTTGCGCTATAGGAGGATCAGTACTGAGGGAGTGCTGCACTGTTGCAGGGTCAGTGCTGAGGGAGTGCTGCACTGTCGGAGGATCAGTACTGAGGGATTGCTGCATTGTCGGAGGGTCAGTACTGGGGAGTGCCGTACTGTCGGACAGTCAGTACTAAGGGAGTACCGCACAGTCGAGGGTCAGTACTGGGTGAGTGCTGCACTGTCGGAGGGTCATTACTGAGGGAGTGCTGCACTGTCGGAGGGTCAGTACTGAGGGAGTGCTGCACTGTCGGGGGGTCAGTACTGAGGGAGTGCCGCACTGTCGGAGGGTCAGTACTGAGGGAGAGCCGCACTGTCAGAGGGTCAGTACTGATGGAGAGCTGCACTGTCGGAGGGTGATTACAGAGGGAGAGCTGCACTGTCGGAGGGTCAGTACAGAGGGAGAGCTGCACTGTCGGAGGGTCAGTACAGAGGGAGTGCTGCACTGTCGGAGGGTCAGTACAGAAGGAGTGCTGCACTGTCGGAGGGTGAGTACAGAGGGAGAGCTGCACTGTCGGAGGGTCAGTACTGAGGGAGAGCTGCACTGTCGGAGGGTCAGTACTGAGGGAGAGCTGCACTGTCGGAGGGTCAGTACTGAGGGAGCGCTGCACTGTCAGAGGGTCAGTACTGAGGGAGAGCTGCACTGTCGGAGGGTCAGTACTGAGGGAGTGCTGCACTGTCAGAGGGTCGGTACTGTGGGAGTGTTGCACTGTCGGAGGATCGGTACTGAGGGATCGCTGCACTGTCGGAGGATCGGTACTGAGGGAGTGCTGCATTGTCGGAGGATCGGTACTGAGGGAGTGCTGCACTGTCGGAGGGTCAGTACTGAGGGAGTGCTGCACTGTCGGAGGGTCAGTACTGAGGGAGTGCTGCACTGTCGGAGGGTCAGTACTGAAGAACCTATTTTGGTGGGTATGTTAAACCAGGACCCCCTTTACCCTCTCAGACAGACGTGAAGATGCCATGTGTGTTACGAGGAACATACAGGGAGATATCCTTCCTATCCACAAGCACTAAACCCGATGATAGAGGCGTTTCAGCATTGCTGGATGTGGGATCCTGCTGTGCGCTAATTATCTCCCCCATTTTCTTGATTAAAGCACTGACATCCCTTTAACAGTCCTGGTGTCACAGTGACTCTCTCTGACCTACTCTGGATCCCAAACAATGTCTCAGTTTTAAAATTCACCACATTGTTTTCAAATCCCTTCATGACCCTGACCTCTCAACCTCCTGTAACCTCCTCCAGCCCCTAGAAACCTCCCTATCTCTGTAACCTCCTCCAGCCCCTCCAACCCTCCCTCTCTCTGTAACCTCCTCCAGCCCCTACAACCCTCCCTATCTCTGTAACCTCCTCCAGCCCCTACAACCCTCCCTATCTCTGTAACCTCCTCCAGCCCCTAGAACCCTCCCTATCTCTGTAACCTCCTCCAGCCCCTAGAACCCTCCCTATCTCTGTAACGTCCTACACCCCTCCCTACCTCTGTAACCCCCTCCAGCCCCTACAACCCTCCCTATCTCTGTAACCCCCTCCAGCCCCTACAACCCTCCCTATCTCTGTAACCTCCTCCAGCCTCTACACCCCTCCCTATCTCTGTAACCTCCTCCAGCCTCTACACCCCTCCCTATCTCTGTAACCTCCTCCAGACCCTAGAACCCTCCCTATCTCTGTAACCTCCTCAAGCCCCTACAACCCTCCCTCTCTCTGTAACCTCCTATGGCCCCAACAACCCTCCCTATCTCTGTAACCTCCTCCAGCCCCTACAACCCTCCCTATCTCTGTAACCTCCTCCAGCCCCTATGACTCTCTGAGATCTCTGCGCTCCTCCAATTCCAGCCTCTTGAGCATCCCCCCGATTCCCATCGTTCCACCATTGGCGGCCGTGCCTTCAGCTGCCTGGGGTCCTGAGTCCTGGAATTGACTCCCTAACCCTGTCTGTCTCTCCGTCTCTCTCACTCTCTCCATCTCGCTTCGTCTCCCTCTGTCTCTGTCTCTCTCTGACTCTGCCTGTCTCTCTCTCTCTCTCTCTCTCTGACTCTGCCTGTCTCTCTGTCTCTCTCTCTCTCTGTCTCTCTGTCTCTCTCTCTCTGCCTCTCTCTCTCTCTGTCTCTCTCTCTCTCTCTCTCTGTCTCTCTGTCTCTCTCTCTCTTTGTCTCTCTCTGTCTCTCTGCCTTTCTCTCTGTCTCTCTCTCTCTCTGACTCTGCCTGTCTCTCTGTGTCTCTCTCTCTCTCTCTGTCTCTCTCTCTCTCTCTCTCTCTCTGACTGGGTGTTGGTCACCTGTCCCTCATATCGATTTGTGCAGCTGGGGATTGAATTTGGTTGTGGATAATGTTTCTGTTCAGTGCTTTGTCTTCTTTTCCCATGATCGAGTCCGGAACAAAACGCTTGATGCAGGATTGCTGTTGCTTATTTGGATCGTTGGTATCTTCCTCCCAAACACCCGGCCAATCCCACCCCCCTTTTCCCCCCAACACTTTACTTAACATAGAAACTAGGAGCAGGAGGAGGCCATTCGGCCCTTCGAGCCTGCTCCCCCATTCATTATGATCATGGCTGATCATCCAACTCAATAGCCTGTTCCCACTTTCTCCCCATACCCTTTGATCCCTTTCACCCCAAGAACTATATCCAACTCCTTGACAACATACAATGTTTTGACCTCAACTGCTTTCTGTGGTAAAGAATTCCACAGGCTCACCACTCTCTGGGTGAAGAAATTTCTCCTCATCTCAGTCCTAAATGTTCTACCCCATATCCTCAGACTGTGACCCCTGGTTCTGGACTCCCCAACCATCGGGAACATCCTTCCTGCATCTACCCTGTCCGGTCCTGTTAGAATTTTATAGGTATCTATGAGATCCCCCCTCATTCTTCTGAACTCGAGTGAATATAATCCTAATTGACTCAATCTCTCCTCATATGTCAGTCCCGCCATCCCAGGAATCAGTCTGGTAAACCTTCGCTGCACTCCCTCTAAAGCAAGAACATCCTCAGATAAGGAGACCAAAACTGCACACAATATTCCAGGTGTGGTCTCACCAAGGCCCCTGTACAATTGCAGCAAGACATCCCTGTTCCTGTACTCGAATCCTCTGGCTATGAAGGCTAACATACCATTTGCCTTCTTTACCGCCTGCTGCACCTGCATGCTTACCTTCAGCGACTGGTGTACAAGAACACCCAGGTCTTGTTGCACATTCCCCTCTCTCAATTTATAGCCATTCAGATAATAATCTGCCTTCCTGTCTTTGCTACCAAAGTGGATAACCTCACATTTATCCACATTATACTGCATCTGCCATGCATTTGCCCACTCACTCAGCTTGTCCAAATCACACTCAAGCATCTCTGCATCCTCCTCACAGCTCACCCTCCCACCCAGCTTTGTGTCATCTGCAAATTTGGAGATACTACATTTAGCTGCCTCATCTAAATCATTAATATATATTGTGAATAGCTGGGGTCCCACCACCAATCCCTCTGTTACCCCACTAGTCACTGCCTGCCATTCGGAAAAAGACCCGTTTATTCCTACTCTTTGTTTCCTGTCTGCCAACCAGTTTCTATCCATCTCAATACACTACCCCCAATCCCATGCGCTCTAATTTTACACGCCAATCTCTTAGGTGGGACTTTATCGAAAGCCTTCTGAAAGTCCAAATAAACCACATCCACTGGCTCCCCCTCATCAACTCTACTAGTTACATTCTCGTAAAACTCCAATAGATTAGTCAAGCATGATTTCCCTTTCGTAAATCCATGCTGACTCTGTCCAATCCTGCCACTGTTTTCCACGTGCTCAGTTATTAAATCTTTCATAATGGACTCTGGAATTTTCCCCACTCCCAACGTCAGGCTGACTGGTCTATAATTCCTTGTTTTCTCTCTACCTCCCTTTTTAAATAGTGGGGTTACTTTAGCTACCCTCCAATCTGTAGGAACTGTTCCAGAGTCTATAGACTCTCAGAAGATGACCACTGATGCATCCAGTATTTCTAGAGCCACTTCCTTAAGTTCTCTGGGATGTAAATTAACAGGACCTGGGGATTTATCGGCCTTCAATCCCATCAATTTCTCTAACACCATTTCCCTACTAATACTGATTTCTTTCAGTTCCTCCCTCTCACTAAACCCTGTGTTCCCCAACATTTCTGGTATGTTATCAGTGTCCTCCTTTGTGAAGACAGAACCAGTATTTAGTTGGTCAGCCATTTCTTTGTTCCCCATTATAAATTCCCCTGTTTCTGACTGTAAGGGACCTACATTTGTCTTCACCAATTTTCTTCTCTTCACATACCTAGAGAAACTTTTACACTCAGTTTTTATGTTCCCTGCAAGCTTACTCTCGTACTCTTATTTTGCCTTCTTAATCAATCCCTTGGTCCTCCTTTGCTGAACTCTAAAGTGTTCCCAATCCTCAGGCCTGTTGTTTTTTCTGGCCAATTTGTTTGCCTCTTCCTTGGATCTAATTACTATCTCTAATTTCCCTTGTAAACCATGGTTTGGCCACCTTTCCTGTTTAACTTTTGCACCAGACAGTAATAAACAATTGTTGCAGTTCACCCATGCGCTCTTTGAATGTTTGCCATTGCCTATCCACCATCATCCCTTTAAGTAGCGTTTACCAATCCATCATAGCCAACTCGCGCCTCATACCATCGTAGTTTCCTTTATTAAGATTCAGGACCCTAGTCTCAGAATCAACTCCGTCACTCTCCATCTTGATGAAGAATTCTATCATATTATGGTCGCTCATCCCCAAGGGGCCTCGCACAACTAGATTGCCAATTATTCCTTTCTCATTACACAATACCCAGTCTAGGATGGCCTGTTCTCTCGTTGGTTCCTCAATGTATTGGTCCAGAAAACCATCCCGTATACACTCCAGGAATTCCTCCTCTACGGTATTGTTACTGATTTGATTTGCCTAATCTATATGCAGATTAAAGTCACCCATAATTCCAGATGTTCCTTTATTACATGCGTCTCTAATTTCCTGTTTAATGCCATTCCCAACATCACCACGACAGTTTGGGGGTCTATATACAACCCCCAGTAACGTTTTTTGCCCCTTAGTGTTTCTCAGCTCTACCCATACAGGTTCCACATCATCGGAGCTAATATCTTTCCTCACTATTGAGTTAATTTCCTCTTTAACCAGCAATGCATCTCCACCGGCTTATCCTTTTTGTCTGTCCTTATCACGGATATGAGTGAGCTGCAGGAAATGCTGGTCAGATCACTACATCATACTACATTCACACCAAGAGAGAAAGAGACACAGTCGTTGGCGAGAGAGAGAGAGAAAGCTGCCTTTTAAAATGTGAGTATCAGTGGATCTTGGAGAGCAAACTCAGTCACTCCCTCTCTCCATGTCTCTCTCTCTCCATCTTTCGGTCTCTATCTATCTCTATGGCTGACTCTCCCTTTCTCCTTCTCTGTTCCCCTCTCTTTCTCACTCTACCGTCTATCCCTTTATCTGCCGTCCTCTCTATGACTGTCCCTCTCTTTGTCTCCCTGACTCTCTTTATCTCTCTGTGTCTCTCTGACTCTGTCCATCTGACATTCTCACTCTGTGCCCATCTCTGTTTCTGTCTGTCAGTCCCTCTCCTTCTCTGTCTGTCACTCTCTGTCTCGCTCAGTTTTTCTCTCTGTCTCTGTCTCTCTTTCTGTCTCTCTTTCTCTGTCTCTCTTTCTCTGTCTCCTCTGTCTCTCAGTTTTTCTCTCTGTCACTCTCTCTTTCTCTCTCTCTCTCCCCTCTCTGTCACTCTCTCTCTCTGTGTCACTCTCTCCCTCTCTGTCACTCTCTCTCTCTGTCACTCTCTCCCTCTCTGTTACTCTCTCTCTCTCTCTCTCTCACTCTCTCTCTCTCTGTCACTCTCTCTCTCTCTCTGTCTTGATCACTCAAGATGGGTAGTCACATAACGGTAATGGTACTGACCTCGTAAACCAGAGACTTTGACTCTCCCCCCAGGAGACACGGGTTTAAATCCCACTCTGGGAGCCTGTGGAATTTAAATTCAATGAATAGCTGCTCTCAGTAATGGTGACCATCAACCCGTTGCTGGTGTTAAAATGTTGTAGAAGCCCATCTGCTTCACTGAGGCCCTTTAGGGAAGGAAATCTGCTGCTCTTACCCGGTCTGGCCTACGTGTGACTTCAGAGCCACAGCGATGTGACTGATTGTAGACTGGACTTGGAAATGGGCCCAGAAATTGCGGAGCAAATATGTGCACAATTTGCGGAGGTGTGTAAAAACAATAACAAGGGGATAATTATCTTAGATGATTTCAACTTTCCCAACAGTAATTGGGGTAGACATAGTGTTAAGGGCTTGGATGGAGTGGGTTTCTTGAAATGTGTACAGGAGAACTTTTTAGGTCAATATGTAGAGGGTCCAACAAGGGACGGCGCATTGCTGGACCTAATTCTGGGGAATGAAGCCGGACAGGTGGCTGAGGTGGTGGTGGACGAGCATTTTAGTGATAGCGACCACAACATGGTACAGTTTAAGTTTGTTATGGACAAAGAAATAGACAAGTTGCAAAAAAATGTTTTGGATTGGGGAGAGCAGATTTTAGTAAAATAAGGCAGGATCTGGCCAAGGTCGACTGGGAACAGTTACTTGTGGGGAAATCTACAGAGGAACAGTGGGGAGGTGTTCAAAAAGGAAATGGGGAGGGTACAGACTAAACATGTTCCCTCTAGGGTGATAGGAAGGAGTAACAAGCCCAGAGAACCATGGATGACCAGAGATATTCAGGTTACGATGAGAAGGAAAAGAGAGGCTTTTAGCAGGTACAAGGGAAGCAAATCAGCGGAGGCATTAGTGGAGTACAGACAGTGCAGGGTGGAGCTTAAGAAAGCAATTAGGAGAGCAAAGAGGAGATATGAGAAAACTCTGGCTGGTAAAAGTAGGGAAAATCCCAAGATATTCTATAAGTATATCAATGGGAAGAGGATAACCAGGGAAAGAGTAGGGCCCATTAGGGACCAAGGGGACAATCTATGGGTGGAGCCAGAGGATATCGCTAGAGTGTTGAACGAATACTTCACATCCGTCTTCACCCAAGAGAATGAGGTTGAAAGTATCGAACTCGGAGAGAGAGACTGTGAGGTTATTGAGCAAATTGATATAGGGAGTGACAAGGTATTGGAGGTGTTGGCAGGCTTAAAAGTGGACAAATCTCCAGGTCCGGATAATTTGTGTCCCAGACTGCTGAGGGAGGCAAGGGAGGAGATCGCAGGGGCTCTGACCCAAATTTTTAATCCCTCTCTGGCCACGGGGGAGATGCCAGAGGACTGGAGAACAGCTAATGTGGTTCCGCTATTTAAGAAGGGTTGTAGAGATAAGCCAGGGAACTACAGGCCAGTGAGTCTCACGTCAGTGGTAGGGAAACTATTGGAGAAATTTCTGAAGGAAAGAATCTATCTGCACTTGGAAAGGCAAGGTTTGATCAGAGATAGTCAGCATGGCTTTGTCAGAGGGAGGTCATGCCTAACAAATTTTACAGAATCATACAGTGCAGAAGAGGCCCTTCGGCCCATCGAGTCTGCACCAACACCGTGAGAAACACCTGACCTACCCACCTAATCCCATTTACTAGCACTTGGCCCATAGCCTTGAATGTTATGACGTGCCAAGTGCTCATCCAGGTACTTTTTAAAGGATGTGAGGGAACCCGCCTCCACCACCCTCCCAGGCAGCGCATTCCAGACCCTCACCACCCTCTGGGTAAAAAGGTTTTTCCTCACATCCCCCCTAAACCTCCTGCCCCTCACCTTGAACTTATGTCCCCTTGTGACTGACCCTTCAACCAAGGGGAACAGCTGCTCCCTATCCACCCTGTCCATGCCCCTCATAATCTTGTACACCTCGATCAGGTCGCCCCTCAGTCTTCTCTGCTCCAACGAAAACAACCCAAGTCTATCCAACCTCTCTTCATCACTTAAATGTTTCATCCCAGGCAACATCCTGGTGAATCTCCTCTGCACCCCCTCCAGTGCCATCACATCCTTCCTATAATGTGGTGACCAGAACTGCACACAGTACTCCAGCTGTGGCCTCACCAAGGTTCTATACAACTCCAACATGACCTCCCTACTTTTGGAATTTATGCCTTGATTGATAAAGGCAAGTGTCCCGTATGCCTTTTTCACCACCCCACTAACATGCCCCTCCGCCTTCAGAGATCTATGGACACACACGCCAAGGTCCCATTTGATTGAATTTTTTGAGGAGGTGACCAGGTGTGTAGATGAGGGTTGTGCAGTGGATGTAGTTTATATGGATTTCAGCAAAGCCTTTGACAAGGTCCCACATGGGAGACTTATAAAGAAGGGAAAGGCACATGGGATACAGGGTAATTTGATAAGGTGGATTCAAAATTGGCTTAGTTGTAGGAGGCAGAGGGTGATGACAGAAGGATGCTTTAGTGACTGGAAGCCAGTGTCCAGTGGCATACCACAGGGATCTGTGCTGGGTCCCCTATTATTCGTCATTTATATAAACGACATAGATGTCTATGTGGGGGGGTAGGATTAGTAAGTTTGTGGATGACACAAAGATTGGCCGGGTGGTTAACAGTGAGGTTGAGTCTCTTGGGCTACAGGAAGATATAGACGGGATGGTCAAATGGGCAGATAAGTGGCAGATGGAATTTAACCCTGAAAAGTGTGAGATGATACACTTTGGAAGGAGTAATTTGACAAGGAAATATTCAATGAACAGCATGACACTAGGAAGTTATGAGGAACAAAGGGACCGTGTCCCTCTCCGTCTTTCTGTGTTTCTCTTTGTCTTTCTCTCTATCACACTGTGTCTCCCTCTCCCTCTGTCTCCCTCTCCCTCTGTCTCTCTCTCCCTCTGTCTCTCTCTCCCTCTGTCTCCCTCTCCCTCTGTCTCCCTCACAGACACAAGGGAAGGTGAGAGTGTGTACTGAGGGAGTGCTGCACTGTCGGAGGGTCAGTACTGAGGGAGTGCTGCACTGTCGGAGGGTCAGTACTGAGGGAGTGCTGCACTATCGGAGGGTCAGTACTGAGGGAGTGCCGCACTGTCGGAGGGTCAGTACTGAGGGAGTGCCGCACTGTCGGAGGGTCAGTATTGAGGGAGTGCTGCACTGTCGGAGGGTCAGTACTGAGGGAGTGCCGCACTGTCGGAGGGTCAGTACTGAGGGAGTGCTGCACTGTCGGAGGGTCAGTACTGAGGGAGTGCCGCACTGTCGGAGGGTCAGTACTGAGGGAGTGCCGCCCTGTCGGAGGGTCAGTACTGAGGGAGTGCTGCACTGTCGGAGGGTCAGTACTGAGGGAGTGCTGCACTGTCGGAGGGTCAGTACTGAGGGAGTGCTGCACTGTTTGTCCTCGGTTGCAGCAGACCCACATCCCACCCTTACCCTGGGGAGAGACTCCCCGCGACGCTCCCCTTCCATCTGGGGGTGTGGGTATGATCATTCCCAGGGTTCAGTATCACAACGATGGATCATCTCCGGAAGGCTGCTCCTGCCCCCAGTCCCCAAGGCCCGAATGCCTGGGATCTTGCTGTGCATTTTGTGTGTGTGTGGCAGGTTGGGCACATGGCCGTTCTGAGGTCTGTGTCTGTGATATTGGAGTCTTTCTGTGCAGTGCTGGACTCTGTTGTATTTGCTGGTTTCCAGACCGATTGATTCTCTCTCTCTTTCTCCCCACAGATGGATTCCAAATCTCTCCATTCCCACCCTCTCTGGCAGATTTACATCCTCCTTTCCCTCGGCTTTCCAGGTAAGTGACACGTCTGGAATCGACCCTGTGGACACGCGGCACAAGGCCATTCAGCCCCTCTCGATCCTGTTACACGGGAACAGGAGGAGGCCATTCAGCCCCTCTCGATCCTGTTACACAGGAACAGGAGGAGGCCATTCAGCCCCTCTCGATCCTGTTACACAGGAACAGGAGGAGGCCATTCAGCCCCTCTCGATCCTGATACACAGGAACAGGAGGAGGCCATTCAGCCCCTCTCGATCCTGATACACAGGAACAGGGGGAGGCCATTCAGCCCCTCTCGATCCTGATACACAGGAACAGGGGGAGGCCATTCAGCCCCCCTCGATCCTGATACACAGGAACAGGAGGAGGCCATTCAGCCCCTCTCGATCCTGATACACAGGAACAGGAGGAGGCCATTCAGCCCCTCTCGATCCTGTTACACAGGAACAGGAGGAGGCCATTCAGCCCCTCTCGATCCTGATACACAGGAACAGGGGGAGGCCATTCAGCCCCCCTCGATCCTGATACACAGGAACAGGAGGAGGCCATTCAGCCCCTCTCGATCCTGATACACAGGAACAGGAGGAGGCCATTCAGCCCCTCTCGATCCTGTTACACAGGAACAGGAGGAGGCCATTCAGCCCCTCTAGATCTTGATACAAAATAATTAACCCGTCTCTCTCTTTATTTCTGTCTTTTCCTGTCTCTCTCTCTCTCAATCACTCTTTCTTTATGTCACATTCTCTCTCTCTTACTCTCTCTCTACCTCTCCATCGCTCGCTCTGTCTCAGTATCACTCTCTCTCTCTGTCACCCTCCCTGTCTCTCTCTCTCTCTCCCTCTCTCTCTCACACACCTTTACCTCTTCGGTCTGTTTCTCTCTGTCCCTCCCTCTCTCTCTCTCTTGCCCCTTCACTCTCTCTCCTTGTCTGAAGAGTGTGCTGGGCTGTTGGAAGGTGAGTTCCCCTCACTCACGCCTCCCTCTGTTAATGATGCAGGTTTGGGACAGTCTGGAGGGGACACTGTCCCTCGATCCCTGGTGAATGGATGTCTGGGGGAAGCAGTCAAGTTGACTCCCAGTTTTCCGATAAAGACGTATGAGAAGCTGATATGGAGGCACATTGTGGAAGGGAACATTACAATACTCTGTGGAGAACCAACAGTAGGAAGTTGCAAGTCCATGGAGAGAGGCAGAATCACACTAAACCCCAGTCTTCTAGAGCTGGAATTAAACTCCCTTCAACACTCAGACCAGGGACGGTATCGAATAGAAGCCGGTGGTGAATGGAAAATAGATCATGGGGAGGAATTTGACCTGCGACTGTCCGGTAAGCAGTGAGATTGGACACAGTCTCTCAATCCAGTTCACAGTTTGAACACTTTGAGTCATGGCTACCACCCAACACAGGGCAAACCAACCTCCTGTACACAACTGAGGGAGGGAGCGCAGTCAGAGGGTGAGGACTGATGAAGTTACAATGTAGAGGGAGCTGAGAGAGAGTGGGAGAGTAGCGAGAGCTGAGAGCGAGTGGGAGAGTAGAGGGAGCTGAGAGCGAGTGGGAGAGTAGAGGGAGCTGAGAGCGAGTGGGAGAGTAGAGGGAGCTGAGAGCGAGTGGGAGAGTAGAGGGAGCTGAGAGCGAGTGGGAGAGTAGAGGGAGCTGAGAGCGAGTGGGAGAGTAGAGGGAGCTGAGAGCGAGTGGGAGAGTAGAGGGAGCTGAGAGCGAGTGGGAGAGTAGAGGGAGCTGAGAGTGAGTGGGAGAGTAGAGGGAGCTGAGAGCGAGTGGGAGAGTAGAGGGAGCTGAGAGTGAGTGGGGGAGTAGAGGGAGCTGAGAGTGAGTGGGAGAGTAGAGGGAGCTGAGAGTGAGTGGGCGAGTAGGGGGAGCTGAGAGTGAGTGGGAGAGTAGAGGGAGCTGAGAGTGAGTGGGAGAGTAGAGGGAGCTGAGAGTGAGTGGGAGAGTAGAGGGAGCTGAGAGCGAGTGGGAGAGTAGAGGTAGCTGAGAGAGAGTTGGAGAGTAGAGGGAGCTGGGAGAGAGTTGGAGAGTAGTTGGAGCTGGGAGAGAGTTGGAGAGTAGTTGGAGCTGGGAGAGAGTTGGAGAGTAGATGGAGCTGGGAGAGGGTCGGAGAGTAGAGGGAGCTGGGAGAGGGTTCGAGAGTAGAGGGAGCTGGGAGAGAGTTGGAGAGTAGATGGAGCTGGGAGAGGGTTGGAGAGTAGATGGAGCTGGGAGAGGGTTGGAGAGTAGAGGGAGCTGGGAGAGGGTTCGAGAGTAGATGGAGCTGGGAGAGGGTTGGAGAGTAGAGGGAGCTGGGAGAGGGTTGGAGAGTAGAGGGAGCTGGGAGAGGGTTGGAGAGTAGAGGGAGCTGGGAGAGGGTTGGAGAGTAGATGGAGCTGGGAGAGAGTTGGAGAGTAGAGGGAGCTGGGAGAGGGTTGGAGAGTAGATGGATCTGGGGGATGGTTGATCTGCTGGTGGAGCTGAGGGTGAACTGAAGCTTAGAGGAATTTGAGATAATGTCGGTGTTGAAGCAGTTTGGAGCCACATTGTTCTTTAGCTTCTTTTCTCCCCTGAGCCTGGTCTCCATCACCTTCTCCATCGTTCTTCACCACATCCAGAAGCTGTTCCTCAGCCCATCATCCAGATGAGGAACTTCTCCGCCAATGGGAGATGCCATGTGAGGTTGAAGTGCATGGTGGAGAATGGTAGTAACGTTACCTTCACCTGGCAGCTGGCAGGAAGTGACCTCACAGCGAAGGAGAGCGGAGATACTCTGAGGGGCAAGTGGAAGACGCTGGAGATAAAAGTATCACCAAATTTCACCCAGAGTTACAGCTGCACAGCAAGAAACCCGGGCTGTAACCAGACAGTGACTATTCACCTCAACAACACCTGCAGCCATGGAGAAGATACAGACACAGGGGAAGGTGAGAGTGTTTGATGGGGTCAGTGTAGAGGGAGCTTTACTCTGTATCTAACCCCGTGCTGTACCTGTCCTGGGAGTGTTTGATGGGGACAGTGTAGAGGGAGATTTACTCTGTATCTAACCCCGTGCTGTACCTGTCCTGGGAGTGTTTGATGGGAACAGTGTAGAGGGAGATTTACTCTGTATCTAACCCCGTGCTGTACCTGTCCTGGGAGTGTTTGATGGGGACAGTGTAGAGGGAGATTTACTCTGTATCTAACCCCGTGCTGTACCTGTCCTGGGAGTGTTTGATGGGGACAGTGTAGAGGGAGCTTTACTCTGTATCTAACCCCGTGCTGTACCTGTCCTGGGAGTGTTTGATGGGGACAGTGTAGAGGGAGATTTACTCTGTATCTAATCCTATGCTGTACCTGTCCTGGGAGTGTTTGATGGGGACGGTGTAGAGGGAGATTTACTCTGTATCTAACCCCGTGCTGTACCTGTCCTGGGAGTGTTTGATGGGGACAGTGTAGAGGGAGCTTTACTCTGTATCTAACCCCGTGCTGTACCTGTCCTGGGAGTGTTTGATGGGGACAGTGTAGAGGGAGATTTACTCTGTATCTTACCCCGTGCTGTACCTGTCCTGGGAGTGTTTGATGGGAACAGTGTAGAGGGAGATTTACTCTGTATCTAACCCCGTGCTGTACCTGTCCTGGGAGTGTTTGATGGGAACAGTGTAGAGGGAGATTTACTCTGTATCTAACCCCGTGCTGTACCTGTCCTGGGATTGTTTGATGGGAACAGTGTAGAGGGAGATTTACTCTGTATTTAACCCCGTGCTGTACCTGTCCTGGGAGTGTTTGATGGGGACAGTGTAGAGGGAGATTTACTCTGTATCTAACCCCGTGCTGTACCTGTCCTGGGAGTGTTTGATGGGGACAGTGTAGAGGGAGATTTACTCTGTATCTAACCCCGTGCTGTACCTGTCCTGGGAGTGTTTGATGGGGACAGTGTAGAGGGAGATTTACTCTGTATCTAATCCTATGCTGTACCTGTCCTGGGAGTGTTTGATGGGGACGGTGTAGAGGGAGATTTACTCTGTATCTAACCCCGTGCTGTACCTGTCCTGGGTGTGTTTGATGGGGACAGTGTAGAGGGAGATTTGCTCTGTATCTAACCCCGTGCTGTACCTGTCCTGGGAGTGTTTGATGGGGACGGTGTAGAGGGAGATTTACTCTGTATCTAACCCCGTGCTGTACCTGTCCTGGGAGTGTTTGATGGGGACAGTGTAGAGGGAGCTTTACTCTGTATCTAACCCCGTGCTGTACCTGTCCTGGGAGTGTTTGATGGGGACAGTGTAGAGGGAGATTTACTCTGTATCTTACCCCGTGCTGTACCTGTCCTGGGAGTGTTTGATGGGAACAGTGTAGAGGGAGATTTACTCTGTATCTAACCCCGTGCTGTACCTGTCCTGGGAGTGTTTGATGGGAACAGTGTAGAGGGAGATTTACTCTGTATCTAACCCCGTGCTGTACCTGTCCTGGGATTGTTTGATGGGAACAGTGTAGAGGGAGATTTACTCTGTATCTAACCCCGTGCTGTACCTGTCCTGGGAGTGTTTGATGGGGACAGTGTATAGGGAGATTTACTCTGTATCTAACCCCGTGCTGTACCTGTCCTGGGAGTGTTTGATGGGGACAGTGTAGAGGGAGATTTACTCTGTATCTAACCCCGTGCTGTACCTGTCCTGGGAGTGTTTGATGGGGACAGTGTAGAGGGAGATTTACTCTGTATCTAATCCTATGCTGTACCTGTCCTGGGAGTGTTTGATGGGGACGGTGTAGAGGGAGATTTACTCTGTATCTAACCCCGTGCTGTACCTGTCCTGGGAGTGTTTGATGGGGACAGTGTAGAGGGAGCTTTACTCTGTATCTAACCCCGTGCTGTACCTGTCCTGGGAGTGTTTGATGGGGACAGTGTAGAGGGAGATTTACTCTGTATCTTACCCCGTGCTGTACCTGTCCTGGGAGTGTTTGATGGGGACAGTGTAGAGGGAGATTTACTCTGTATCTTACCCCGTGCTGTACCTGTCCTGGGAGTGTTTGATGGGGACAGTGTAGAGGGAGCTTTACTCTGTATCTAACCCTGTGTTGTTCCTGGTTTCTTTCAGAAAGGACAGCTAACGAACCAGGGTTGAGTTTGACAGTTATCCTGGTTGCCGTGTCCTCTGGCTGTCTGCTGATCATCTTGGTATTGATAATAGTCTTTCTTCGATTGAGGATGAGACAGGATCACAGTGAGTAACACATGATTTGCTGTCTGAATTGATTCACAGCTCGCTCGGTGAGTTGATAATATGAAGATAGGTTTTTATCGGTGTGAGTGTGAGTTTGAATGTGAGAAATTATTCTCTCTCTCTCCCTTTGTCCTCAAGGTGCAGAAGCTCCTGATCAGTCAATATCTGTTTATGCTCAGATCTGTGTGCCGGAGACAGTCTCTCAGGTAAACGGCTCATTTCAATCTCTGCACGTTGCCCTGCCTGACTCAAAACTTAGTTTCTGGAGCCCGTGTAGACAACTGTCTCAGTCGCAGTCTCCCTCTCTCCCTCTCTCTCTCTCTCCCGATCTCGATCTGCTCCTCTGTCACTGTGTATCTGTGTGTCTGTGTGTGTGTGTGTCTGTGTGTGTGTGTCTGTGTGTGTGTCTCTCTGTGTGTGTGTGTGTGTCTGTGTGTGTGTGTGTCTGTCTGTCTGTCTGTGTGTCTGTGTGTGTGCGTGTGTGTGTCTCTCTGTGTGTCTGTGTGTGTGCGTGTGTGTGTCTCTGTGTGTGTGTGTGTGTGTGCGCGGCTGAGTGTGTGTGTGTGTGCGGCTGAGTGTGTGTGTGTGTGCGGCTGAGTGTGGTGCTTGAGAAAGTGTTTGTGTGTGAGAGAGTGTGTTTCAATGTGTGTCTGTGTCTGAATGTGTTGTCTGTGTGTGTGACAGTGTGTTTGCCTGTCTGTGTGTATCTGTTTGTTTGTGTCTGTGCATGTCTGTGTGTGTGTGTGTGTGTCTGTGTGTGAGTGCGTGTCTGTGTGTGAGAGTGCGTGTCTGTGTGTGAGAGTGCGTGTCTGTGTGTGAGAGTGCGTGTCTGTGTGTGTGAGTGCGTGTCTGTGTGTGTGTGAGTGCGTGTCTGTGTGTGTGTGTGTGTGTCTGTGTGTCTGTGTGTGTGTGTGTCTGTGTGTGTGAGAGTGCGTGTCTGTGTGTGTGAGAGTGCGTGTCTGTGTGTGTGAGAGTGCGTGTCTGTGTGTGTGAGTGCGTGTCTGTGTGTGTGTGAGTGCGTGTCTGTGTGTGTGTGAGTGTGTGTCTGTATGTGAGTGCGTGTCTGTGTGTGTGTGAGTGTGTGTCTGTGTGTCTGTGTGTGAGAGTGCGTGTCTGTGTGTGTGAGAGTGCGTGTCTGTGTGTGTGAGTGCGTGTCTGTGTGTGTGAGTGCGTGTCTGTGTGTGTGTGAGTGCGTGTCTGTGTGTGTGTGAGTGTGTGTCTGTGTGTGTGTGAGTGTGTGTCTGTGTGTGAGTGCGTGTCTGTGTGTGTGTGAGTGCGTGTCTGTGTGTGTGAGAGTGCGTGTCTGTGTGTGTGAGAGTGCGTGTCTGTGTGTGAGAGTGCGTGTCTGTGTGTGTGAGTGCGTGTCTGTGTGTGTGTGAGTGCGTGTCTGTGTGTGTGTGAGTGTGTGTCTGTGTGTGAGTGCGTGTCTGTGTGTGTGAGAGTGCGTGTCTGTGTGTGTGAGAGTGTGTCTGTGTGTGTGAGAGTGCGTGTCTGTGTGTGTGAGAGTGCGTGTCTGTGTGTGTGAGTGCGTGTCTGTGTGTGTGAGTGCGTGTCTGTGTGTGTGAGTGCGTGTCTGTGTGTGTGAGAGTGCGTGTCTGTGTGTGTGAGAGTGCGTGTCTGTGTGTGTGAGAGTGCGTGTCTGTGTGTGAGAGTGCGTGTCTGTGTGTGAGAGTGCGTGTCTGTGTGTGAGAGTGCGTGTCTGTGTGTGAGAGTGCGTGTCTGTGTGTGAGAGTGCGTGTCTGTGTGTGTGAGAGTGCGTGTCTGTGTGTGAGAGTGCGTGTCTGTGTGTGAGAGTGCGTGTCTGTGTGTGAGAGTGCGTGTCTGTGTGTGAGAGTGCGTGTCTGTGTGTGTGAGAGTGCGTGTCTGTGTGTGAGTGCGTGTCTGTGTGTGAGAGTGCGTGTCTGTGTGTGAGAGTGCGTGTCTGTGTGTGTGAGAGTGCGTGTCTGTGTGTGTGAGAGTGCGTGTCTGTGTGTGTGAGAGTGTGTCTGTGTGTGTGAGAGTGCGTGTCTGTGTGTGTGAGAGTGCGTGTCTGTGTGTGTGAGAGTGCGTGTCTGTGTGTGTGAGAGTGCGTGTCTGTGTGTGTGAGAGTGCGTGTCTGTGTGTGTGAGAGTGCGTGTCTGTGTGTGTGAGTGCGTGTCTGTGTGTGTGAGAGTGCGTGTCTGTGTGTGTGTGAGTGTGTCTGTGTGTGAGAGTGCGTGTCTGTGTGTGTGAGAGTGCGTGTCTGTGTGTGTGAGAGTGCGTGTCTGTGTGTGTGTGAGTGTGTCTGTGTGTGAGAGTGCGTGTCTGTGTGTGTGAGAGTGCGTGTCTGTGTGTGTGAGAGTGCGTGTCTGTGTGTGTGTGAGTGCGTGTCTGTGTGTGTGAGAGTGCGTGTCTGTGTGTGTGAGAGTGCGTGTCTGTGTGTGTGAGAGTGCGTGTCTGTGTGTGAGAGTGCGTGTCTGTGTGTGAGAGTGCGTGTCTGTGTGTGAGAGTACGTGTCTGTGTGTGTGAGAGTGCGTGTCTGTGTGTGAGAGTGCGTGTCTGTGTGTGAGAGTGCGTGTCTGTGTGTGAGAGTGCGTGTCTGTGTGTGTGAGAGTGCGTGTCTGTCTGTGTGTGTGAGAGTGCGTGTCTGTCTGTGTGTGTGAGAGTGCGTGTCTGTCTGTGTGTGTGAGAGTGCGTGTCTGTCTGTGTGTGTGAGAGTGCGTGTCTGTCTGTGTGTGTGAGAGTGCGTGTCTGTCTGTGTGTGTGAGAGTGCGTGTCTGTCTGTGTGTGTGAGAGTGCGTGTCTGTCTGTGTGTGTGAGAGTGCGTGTCTGTCTGTGTGTGTGAGAGTGCGTGTCTGTCTGTGTGTGTGAGAGTGCGTGTCTGTCTGTGTGTGTGAGAGTGCGTGTCTGTCTGTGTGTGTGAGAGTGCGTGTCTGTCTGTGTGTGTGAGAGTGCGTGTCTGTCTGTGTGTGTGAGAGTGCGTGTCTGTGTGTGAGAGTGCGTGTCTGTGTGTGAGAGTGCGTGTCTGTGTGTGTGTGAGTGCGTGTCTGTGTGTGTGAGAGTGCGTGTCTGTGTGTGTGAGAGTGCGTGTCTGTGTGTGTGAGAGTGCGTGTCTGTGTGTGTGTGTGTCTGTGTGTGTGAGAGTGCGTGTCTGTGTGTGTGAGAGTGCGTGTGTCTGTGTGTGAGAGTGCGTGTCTGTGTGTGTGAGAGAGTGTGTCTGTGTGTGTGTGAGTGCGTGTGTGTTTGTCTGTGTGCAAGTATGCGTGCTTGTGAGTATGCGTCTGTATGTGTGTGTGTGTGTCTCTTTCTCTCTGTCTCTCTTTCTCTCTGACTCCCTCTGTCTGTCTCTCACCCTGTCTCTCCCTCTGTCTGTCTCTCTCACGCTCCCCCCTCTCTCTGTCTCCCTCTGTCTGTCTCTCACCCTGTCTCTCCCTCTCTCTGTCTCTCTCTTGTCTCTCTCTTATACCTCTCTGTTTTGTCTCCCTCACTTCCCTTCTCTCTGTTGGTCAGTCTCTCTCTCTCACCCTGTCTCTCTTTCTCTCTCTGTCCATCTCAGTCTGTCTTTCTCTGCCTCTGTCTCTCTACCTCACTCTCTTTCATGCCTCTCTTTCTCTCATCTCTCGTTCAATGTTTCCTCCTGTCTCTCTGTCTTTCTGTCTCTCTGCATTTCTCTCTCTCTAACCCTGCTTCACCCTGTTTCTGTTTCTCTGTTTTCCTTCTCCCTGTCTGTATCCATCTCTCTCTGTGTCTCTCTCTCTCTCTGTGTCTCTCTCTCTGTCTCTATCTCTGTCTCTCTCTCTCTCTGTCTCTCTTTCTGTCTCTCACTCTCTCTCTCTCTCTGTCTCTCTCTCCCTGTCTCTCTCTCCCTGTCTCTCTCCCTGTCTCTCTCTCTCTCTCTCACTCTCTGTCTCTCTCTCTGTCTCTCTCTCTGTCTCTCTCTCTGTCTCTCTCTCTGTCTCTCTCTCTCTCTCTCCCTCTGTCTCTCTCTCTGTCTCTCTCTCTGTCTCTCTCTCTGTCTCTCTCTCTGTCTCTCTCTCTGTCTCTCTCTCTGTCTCTCTCCTTGTCTGTCTCTCTCTCTCCCTCTCTCTCTCTCCCTGTCTTCCTGTCTCTCCCCCTCTCTCCCTGTCTCTCTATATTTACGTCTCCCTCTCTCTCCCTCTCTCTCTGTCTCTCTCTCTCTGCCTGTGTCTCTCTCTCTCCCTCTCTCTGCCTGTCTCTGTCTCTCTGCCTGTGTGTCCCCCTCTCCCTCTCTCTGCCTGTCTCTCTCTCTCTGCCTGTGTATTTCTCTCCCTCACTCTGCCTGTGTCTCTTTCTCTCCCTCTCTCGTTTTCTCTCTCTTTCTCATTTCCCTCTCTCTCTTTCTGTCTGTTCCTGTCTCCTTCCTTTACTTCAGTCACCCACCTTCACCTTGTCTGTTCTTTTCCAGGCTCCGCGCGTTGTGCTGCCCGACACAGTCTACTCGGTGGTCTCAGGCCCTCGAGCTCTGTGACAGTGGATCCATTCCCCTGCGCTTGGTGTTTGCACTCAGGATATGTCATCCTGAAAATTAGGGTGACTGGTATTCCAGTAACCGATGGAAAGTGAAGAGCTGTGTGATTAATGAAACCTTTGAAGGATGGTCCATTTGGTGCTGCACTAAGTCCTGGTTATCCATTACCCCCTAATCTACATCCTCTCCCGTTCAGGCAATACCTTGTGTTCAAACTCCTTCAAGCTGTTGGGACTACAAAAGACTGGAAATCTGCCAATGGGTTCCAAAAAAACAATGGGATTCAAGGCTGGAGTCAGGAATGGAGATAAAGGCAAAATACTGCAGATGCTGGAAACCTGAAACAAAAATAAAAAATGCTGGAAAAACTCAGCAGGGCTGAAGATGAGTTTCACGGATTCGAAACATTGAGTTTTCCAGTAATTTTTGTTTTGGTTTCAGGAACGGAGAAGTGGGACAGGGATTGCATGCAAGGTTCCAGTGAAGTGCGGCAGGCTAAGAGCAGAGCAAATCGAGTTTACCAAAAATTATATAGAGTGTTTCAGTCAGTTAAATGTGGAAGGAGTGTTTCCTCTGATTGAAAGGTCAGAGGGCATGAAAGGAGAGAGCGGGGCACTGGGATTAGTTTGGGGATTGATACTGGGCTATGGGGAAAGAGTGGGACTGTAGGATTAGTTTGGGATTGATACAGGGCTATGGGGAAAGAGTGGGGCAGTGGGATTAGTTTGGGATTGATACAGGGCTATGGGGAGAGAGCGGGGCAGTGGGATTAGTTTGGGGATTGATACAGGGCTATGGGGAGAGAGCGGGGCAGTGGGATTAGTTTGGGGATTGATACAGGGCTATGGGGAGGGAGTGGGACACTGGGATTAGTTTGGGGATTGGTACAGGGCTATGGGGCGAGAGTGGGGCACTGGGATTGGTTTGGGATTGATACAGGGCTATGGGGAGAGAGCGGGGCACTGGGATTAGTTTGGGGATTGGTACAGGGCTATGGGGAGAGAGTGGGGCACTTGGATTAGTTTGGGGATTGATACTGGGCTATGGGGAGAGAGTGGGGCACTGGGATTAGTTTGAGGATTGGTACAGGGCTATGGAGAGAGAGTGGGGCACTGGGATTAGTTTGGGATTGATACAGGGCTATGGGGAGAGAGTGCGGCAGTGGGATTAGTTTGGGGATTGATAGAGCTATGGGGAGAGAGTGGGGCACTGGGATTAGTTTGGGGATTGATACAGGGTTATGGGGAGAGAGTGGGTCAGTGGGATTAGTTTGGGATTGATACAGGGCTATGGGGAGAGAGTGGGGCAGTGGGATTAGTTTGGGGATTGGTACAGGGCTATGGGGAGAGAGCGGGACAGTGGGATTAGTTTGGGATTGATACAGGGCTATGGGGAGAGAGTGGGTCAGTGGGATTAGTTTATGGGCTGATACAGGGCTACGGGGAGAGATTGGGGCACTGGGATTAGTTTATGGGCTGATACAGGGGTACAATGTGATGTAAATAATTTGAAATAAAATGGTGATTAATGCTGTTTAATCTGATTTAATTCTTCCTGGTAGAAGTTTAACACATCACTCTCCCTGTCCAAACTGTAGGACTGTCGGTGATTATAAGGGGGGCGATGGGGGTGATTATAGAGGGAGGGGTGTGGGTGATTATAAGGGGGGGTGTGGGTGATTATAAGGGGGGGTGTGGGTGATTATAAGGGGGGGTGTGGGTGATTATAAGGGGAGTGTGGGTGATTATAAGGGGGGGTGTGGGTGATTATAAGGGGGAGTGTGGGTGATTATAAGGGGGGGTGTGGGTGATTATAAGGGGGGTGTGGGTGATTATAGGGGGTGTGGGTGATTATATTGGGGGGGTGTGTGGGTGATTATAGGGGAGGGGGGCGTTGGTCATTATTGGCTTTGTGACTCTGCACCCCCACCCCTGACACACCCCCCGCCACATCCTTGGAATATTCCGGTAAATCCCCCCCGCTCCCTCTCCAAGACCTCGACCCCCTTGTGAATGTGTCCAGCCGAGGATTGGACAGAATATTGTGGCTGCAGCTGAACTTTTCACAGAATCACAGAGCAGAAGAGGCCCTTCGGCCCATCGAGTCTGTACCGACACGTGAGAAACACCTGACCTGCCTACCTAATCCCATTGACCAGCACTTGGCCCATAGCCTTGAATGTTGTGACGTGCCAAGTGCTCATCCAGGTACTTTTTAAAGGATGTGAGGGAACCCGCCTCCACCACCCTCCCAGGCAGCACATTCCAGACCCTCACCACCCTCTGGGTAAAAAAGTTTTTACTCACATCCCCCCTAAACCTCCTGCCCCTCACCTTGAACTTATGTCCCCTCGTGACTGACCCTTCAACCAAGGGGAACAGCTGCTCCCTATCCACCCTGTCCATGCCCCTCATAATCTTGTACACCTCGATCAGGTCGCCCCTCAGTCTTCTCTGCTCCATCGAAAACAACCCAAGTCTATCCAACCTCTCTTCATCACTTAAATGTTTCATCCCAGGCAACATCCTGGTGAATCTCCTCTGCACCCCCTCCAGTACAATCACATCCTTCCTATAATGTGGTGACCAGAACTGCACACAGTACTCCAGCTGTGGCCTCACCAAGGTTCTATACAACTCCAACATGACCTCCCTACTTTCGTAATCTATGCCTCGATTGATAAAGGCAAGTGTCCCATATGCCTTTTTCACCACCCCACTAACATGCCCCTCCGCCTTCAGAGATCTATGGACACACACGCCAAGGTCCCTTTGTTCCTCAGAACGTCTATATCTTCCTGTAGCCCAAGACACTCAACCTCACTGTTAACCACCCGGCCAATCTTTGTGTCATCCGCAAACTTCCTAATCCTACCCCCCACATAGTCAGCTATGTTGTTTATATAAATGACGAATAATAGGGGACCCAGCACAGATCCCTGTGGTACACCACTGGACACTGGCTTCCAGTCACTAAAGCATCCTTCTGTCATCACCCTCTGTCTCCTACAACTAAGCCAATTTTGAATCCGCATTATCAAATTACCCTGTATCCCATGTGCATTTGCCTTCTTTATAAGTCTCCCATGTGGGACCTTGTCAAAGGCTTTGCTGAAATCCATATAAACTACATCAACTGCACTACCCTCATCTACACACCTGGTCACCTCCTCAAAAAATTCAATCAAATTTGTTAGGCATGACCTCCCTCTGACAAAGCCATGCTGACTATGATGTGAAGTATTCGTTCAACACTCTACTGATGTCCTCTGGCTCCACCCATAGATTGCCCTCTTGGTCCCTAATGGGCCCTACTCTTTCCCTGGTTATCCTCTTCCCATTGATATACTTATAGAATATCTTGGGATTTTCCCTACTTTAACCAGCCAGAGCTTTCTCATATCCCCTCTTTGCTCTCCTAATTGCTTTCTTAAGCTCCACCCTGCACTTTCTGTACTCCACTAATGCCTCCGCTGATTTGCTTCCCTTGTACCTGCTAAAAGCCTCTCTTTTCCTTCTCATCGTAACCTGAATATCTCTGGTCATCCATGGTTCTCTGGGCTTGTTACTCCTTCCTATCACCCGAGAGGGAACATGTTGAGTCTGTACCCTCCCCATTTCCTTTTTGAACACCCCCCACTCTTCCTCTGTAGATTTCCCCACAAGTAACTATTCCCAGTCTCCACTCCATCCATCCTCTCTGTCTCTCTCTCTCTTTCTCTCTCTCTGTCTCTCTCTCTCTCTCTGTCTCTCTCTCTTTCTGTCAGTCTCTCTCTCTCTCTCTCTGTCTCTCTCTCTCTCTGTCTCTCTGTCTCTCTCTCTCTCTCTGTCTGTCAGTCTCTCTCTCTCTCTCTCTGTCTCTCTCTGTCTCTCTCTCTCTGTCTCTAATTCTCTCTCTCTCTCTGTCTCTAATTCTCTCTCTCTCTCTGTCTCTCTGTCTCTCTCTCTCTCTCTGTGTCTCTGTCTCTCTCTCTGTCTCTCTCTCTCTCTCTCTCTCTCTGACTGGGTGTTGGTCACCTGTCCCTCATATCGATTTGTGCAGCTGGGGATTGAATTTGGTTGTGGATAATGTTTCTGTTCAGTGCTTTGTCTTCTTTTCCCATGATCGAGTCCGGAACAAAACGCTTGATGCAGGATTGCTGTTGCTTATTTGGATCGTTGGTATCTTCCTCCCAAACACCCGGCCAATCCCACCCCCCTTTTCCCCCCAACACTTTACTTAACATAGAAACTAGGAGCAGGAGGAGGCCATTTGGCCCTTCGAGCCTGCTCCCCCATTCATTATGATCATGGCTGATCATCCAACTCAATAGCCTGTTCCCACTTTCTCCCCATACCCTTTGATCCCTTTCACCCCAAGGGCTATATCCAACTCCTTGACAACATACAATGTTTTGACCTCAACTGCTTTCTATGGTAAAGAATTCCACAGGCTCACCACTCTCTGGGTGAGGAAATTTCTCCTCATCTCAGTCCTAAATGTTCTACCCCGTATCCTCAGACTGTGACCCCTGGTTCTGGACTCCCCCCACCATCGGGAACATCCTTCCTGCATCTACCCTGTCTAGTCCTGTTAGAATTTTATAGGCTTCTATGAGATCCCCCCTCATTCTTCTGAACTTGAGTGAATATAATCCTAACCGACTCAATCTCTCCTCATATGTCAGTCCCGCCATCCCAGGAATCAGTCTGGTAAACCTTCGCTGCACTCCCTCTAAAGCAAGAACATCCTCAGATAAGGAGACCAAAACTGCACACAATATTCCAGGTGTGGTCTCACCAAGGCCCCTGTACAATTACAGCAAGACATCCCTGTTCCTGTACTCGAATCCTCTGGCTATGAAGGCTAACATACCATTTGCCTTCTTTACCGCCTGCTGCACCTGCATGCTTACCTTCAGCGACTGGTGTACAAGGACACCCAGGTCTCGTTGCACATTCCCCTCTCTCAATTTATAGCCATTCAGATAATAATCTGCCTTCCTGTCTTTGCTACCAAAGTGGATAACCTCACATTTATCCACATTATACTGCATCTGCCATGCATTTGCCCACTCACTCAGCTTGTCCAAATCACACTCAAGCATCTCTGCATCCTCCTCACAGCTCACCCTCCCACCCAGCTTTGTGTCATCTGCAAATTTGGAGATACTACATTTAGCTGCCTCATCTAAATCATTAATATATATTGTGAATAGCTGGGGTCCCAGCACCGATCCCTCTGTTACCCCACTAGTCACTGCCTGCCATTCGGAAAAAGACCCGTTTATTCCTACTCTTTGTTTCCTGTCTGCCAACCAGTTTTCTATCCATTTCAATACACTCCCCCCAATCCCATGCGCTCTAATTTTACACGCCAATCTCTTAGGTGGGACTTTATCGAAAGCCTTCTGTAGGTCCAAATAAACCACATCCACTGGCTCCCCCTCATCAACTCTACTAGTTACATTCTCGTAAAACTCCAATAGATTAGTCAAGCATGATTTCCCTTTCGTAAATCCATGCTGACTCTGTCCAATCCTGCCACTGTTTTCCAAGTGTTCAGTTATTAAATCTTTCATAATGGACTCTGGAATTTTCCCCACTCCCAACGTCAGGCTGACTGGTCTATAATTCCTTGTTTTCTCTCTACCTCCCTTTTTAAATAGTGGGGTTACTTTAGCTACCCTCCAATCTGTAGGAACTGTTCCAGAGTCTATAGACTCTCAGAAGATGACCACTGATGCATCCAGTATTTCTAGAGCCACTTCCTTAAGTTCTCTGGGATGTAAATTAACAGGACCTGGGGATTTATCGGCCTTCAATCCCATCAATTTCTCTAACACCATTTCCCTACTAATACTGATTTCTTTCAGTTCCTCCCTCTCACTAAACCCTGTGTTCCCCAACATTTCTGGTATGTTATCAGTGTCCTCCTTTGTGAAGACAGAACCAGTATTTAGTTGGTCAGCCATTTCTTTGTTCCCCATTATAAATTCCCCTGTTTCTGACTGTAAGGGACATACATTTGTCTTCACCAATCTTTTTCTCTTCACATACCTAGAGAAACTTTTACACTCAGTTTTTATGTTCCCTGCAAGCTTACCCTCGTACTCTTATTTTGCCTTCTTAATCAATCCCTTGGTCCTCCTTTGCTGAACTCTAAAGTGTTCCCAATCCTCAGATCTGTTGATTTTTCTGGCCAATTTGTATGCCTCTTCCTTGGATCTAATTACTATCTCTAATTTCCCTTGTAAACCATGGTATGGCCACCTTTCCTGTTTAACTTTTGCACCAGGCAGGAATAAACAATTGTTGCAGTTCACCCATGCGCTCTTTGAATGTTTGCCATTGCCTATCCCTATCCCTATCCCTAACCCTAACCCTAACCCTAACCCTAACCCTAACCCTAACCCTAACCCTAACCCTAACCCTAACCCTAACCCTAACCCTAACCCTAACCCTAACCCTAACCCTAACCCTAACACTTTAAGTAGCGTTTCCCAATCCATCATAGCCAACTCGTGCCTCATACCATCGTAGTTTCCTTTATTAAGATTCAGGACCCTAGTCTCAGAATCAACTCCGTCACTCTCCATCTTGATGAAGAATTCTATCATATTATGGTCGCTCATCCCCAAGGGGCCTCGCATAACTAGATTGCTAATTATTCCTTTCTCATTACACAATACCCAGTCTAGGATGGCCTGTTCTCTCGTTGGTTCCTCAATGTATTGGTCCAGAAAACCATCCCGTATACACTCCAGGAATTCCTCCTCTACGGTATTGTTACTGATTTGATTTGCCCAACCTATATGCAGATTAAAGTCACTCATAATTCCAGATGTTCCTTTATTACATGCGTCTCTAATTTCCTGTTTAATGCCATTCCCAACATCACCACGACAGTTTGGGGGTCTATATACAACCCCCAGTAACGTTTTTTGCCCCTTAGTGTTTCTCAGCTCTACCCATACAGGTTCCACATCGTCGGAGCTAATATCTTTCCTCACTATTGCGTTAATTTCCTCTTTAACCAGAAATGCATCTCCACCGGCTTATCCTTTTTGTCTGTCCTTATCACGGATGTGAGTGGGCTGCAGGAAATGCTGGTCAGATCACTACATCATACTACATTCACACCAAGAGAGAAAGAGGCCCAATCGTTGGCGAGAGAGAGAGAGAAAGCTGCCTTTTAAAATGTGAGTATCAGTGGATCTTGGAGAGCAAACTAGGTCACACCCTCTCTCCATGTCTCTCTCTCCATGTCTCTCTCTCTCTATCTCTCTGTCTCCCTCTTCGATCTCTGTCTCTCTCTCTCTATCTTTCTGTCTCTATCTATCTCTATGGCTGACTCTCCCTTTCTCCTTCTCTGTTCCTCTCTCTTTCTCACTCTACCGTCTATCCCTTTATCTGCCGTCCTCTCTATGACTGTCCCTCTCTTTGTCTCCCTGACTCTCTTTATCTCTCTGTGTCTCTCTGACTCTGTCCATCTGACATTCTCACTCTGTGCCCATCTCTCTTTCTGTCTGTCAGTCCCTCTCTTTCTCTGTCTGTCACTCTCTGTCTCGCTCATTTTTTCTCTCTGTCTCTGTCTCTCTTTCTGTCTCTCTTTCTCCGTCTCTCTTTCTCCGTCTCTCTTTCTCCGTCTCTCTTTCTCTGTCTCTCTTTCTCTGTCTCCTCTGTCTCTCAGTTTTTCTCTGTGTCACTCTCTCTCTCTGTGTCACTCTCTCTCTCTGTGTCACTCTCTCTCTCTGTGTCACTCTCTCCCTCTCTGTCACTCTCTCTCTCTCTCTCTCTGTCACTCTCTCTCTCTCTCTGTCTTGATCACTCAAGACGGGTAGTCACATAGCGGTAATGGTACTGACCTCATAAACCAGAGACTTTGACTCTCCCCCCAGGAGACACGGGTTTAAATCCCACTCTGGGAGCCTGTGGAATTTAAATTCAATGAATAGCTGCTCTCAGTAATGGTGACCATCAACCCGTTGCTGGTGTTAAAATGTTGTAGAAGCCCATCTGCTTCACTGAGGCCCTTTAGGGAAGGAAATCTGCTGCTCTTACCCGGTCTGGCCTACGTGTGACTTCAGAGCCACAGCGATGTGACTGATTGTAGACTGGACTTGGAAATGGGCCCAGAAATTGCGGAGCAAATATGTGCACAATTTGCGGAGGTGTGTAAAAACAATAACAAGGGGATAATTATCTTAGATGATTTCAACTTTCCCAACAGTAATTGGGGTAGACATAGTGTTAAGGGCTTGGATGGAGTGGGTTTCTTGAAATGTGTACAGGAGAACTTTTTAGGTCAATATGTAGAGGGTCCAACAAGGGACGATGCATTGCTGGACCTAATTCTGGGGAATGAAGCCGGACAGGTGGCTGAGGTGGTGGTGGACGAGCATTTTAGTGATAGCGACCACAACATGGTACAGTTTAAGTTTGTTATGGACAAAGAAATAGACAAGTTGCAAAAAAATGTTTTGGATTGGGGGAGAGTGGATTTTAGTAAAATAAGGCAGGATCTGGCCAAGGTAGACTGGGAACAGTTACTTGTGGGGAAATCTACAGAAGAACCGTGGGGAGGTGTTCAAAAAGGAAATGGGGAGGGTACAGACTCAACATGTTCCCTCTAGGGTGATAGGAAGGAGTAACAAGCCCAGAGAACCATGGATGACCAGAGATATTCAGGTTACGATGAGAAGGAAAAGAGAGGCTTTTAGCAGGTACAAGGGAAGCAAATCAGCAGAGGCATTAGTGGAAAACAGAAAGTGCAGGGTGGAGCTTAAGAAAGCAATTAGGAGAGCAAAGAGGGGATATGAGAAAGCTCTCGCTGGTAAAAGGAGGGAAAATCCCAAGATATTCTATAAGTATATCAATGGGAAGAGGATAACCAGGGAAAGAGTAGGGCCCATTAGGTACCAAGGGGACAATCTATGGGTGGAGCCAGAGGACATCGCTAGAGTGTTGAATGAATACTTCACGTCCGTCTTCACCCAAGAGTTTGAGGATGAAGGTATCGAGCTCGGGGTGAGAGACTGTGAGGTTATTGAGCAAATTGATATAGGGAGTGACAAGGTATTGGAGGTGTTGGCAGGCTTAAAAGTGGACAAATCTCCAGGTCTGGATGATTTGTGTCCCAGACTGCTGAGGGAGGCAAGGGAGGAGATCGCAGGGGCTCTGACCCAAATTTTTAATTCCTCTCTGGCCACGGGGGAGGTGCCAGAGGACTGGAGAACAGCTAATGTGGTTCTGCTATTTAAGAAGGGTTGTAGAGATAAGCCAGGGAACTACAGGCCAGTGAGTCTCACGCCAGTGGTAGGGAAACTATTGGAGAAATTTCTGAAGGAGAGTATCTATCTCCACTTGGAGAGGCAAGGTTTGATCAGAGATAGTCAGCATGGCTTTGTCAGAGGGAGGTCATGCCTAACAAATTTCACACAGAGCAGAAGAGGCCCTTCGGCCCATCGAGTCTGCACCGACACGTGAGAAACACCTGACCTACCTACCTCATCCCATTGGCCAGCACTTGGCCCATAGCCTTGAATGTTATGAGGTGCCAAGTGCTCATCCAGGTACTTTTTAAAGGATATGAGGCAGCCCACCTCCACCACCCTCCCAGGCAGCACATTCCAGACCCTCACCACCCTCTGGGTAAAAAAGTTTCTCCTCACATCCCCCCTAAACCTCCTGCCCCTCACCCTGAACTTATGTCCCCTCGTAACTGACCCTTCAACTAAGGGGAACAGCTGCTCCCTATCCACCCTGTCCACTCTCTTTCAGTTCCTTTGTTAGCTAAGATGGTGCGTAGATCCCTCACACGATTTCTTTCTCACTGGACTGCATCTTTGCTGAGTATTCTGAACTATCTCCTTATACGTCTGTCACTGCATCGATACTGACCTGTCTCTGAACCATCTTTCCCAGCTCACTCCAGCAAGCTCTGACTTCATCTCTCAAACCTGCTCCTTTTTAAAACAGAAACACAATTACCTGGAAAAACTCAGCAGGTCTGGCAGCATCGGCGGAGAAGAAAAGAGTCGACCTTTCGAGTCCTCATGACCCTTTAGCTGTTCTGTTGAAGGGTCGTGAGGACTCGAAAGGTCAACTCTTTTCTTCTCCGCCGATGCTGTCCGACCTGCTGAGTTTTTCCAGGTAATTCTGTTCTTGTTTTGGATTTCCAGCATCCGCAGTAGTTTTTTGTTTTTATCTCTGCTCCTTTTTAAGTTTGAAACACTCATTTTAGATTCACTGCTCCCTCCCACAAACTCTGTGTTCTACCTGACCCCTGGGTCCCTCTGTCCCCCTGGGTCCCTCTGACCCCCTGGGTCCCTCTGTCCCCCTGGGTCCCTCTGTCCCCCTGGGTCCCTCTGTCCCCCTGGGTCCCTCTGACCCCCTGGGTCCCTCTGTCCCCCTGGGTCCCTCTGTCCCCCTGGGTCGCTCTGTCCCCCTGGGTCCCTCTGTCCCCCTGGGTCCCTCTGTCCCCCTGGGTCGCTCTGACCCCCTGGGTCGCTCTGACCCCCTGGGTCCCTCTGTCCCCCTGGGTCCCTCTGTCCCCCTGGGTCCCTCTGTCCCCCTGGGTCTCTCTCTGTCTCTCTCTCCCTCTGTATCTCTCTCCCTCTGTCTCTCTCTCCCTCTGTCTCCCTCTCTCCCTCTGTCTCCCTCTCTCCCTCTCTCCCTCTGTCTCCCTCTCTCCCTCTGTCTCCCTCTGTCTCTCTCTGTCTCTCTCTCCCTCAGTCTCTCTCCCTCTGTCTCCCTCTCTCCCTCTGTCTCCCTCTGTCTCTCTCTGTCTCTCTCTCCCTCAGTCTCTCTCCCTCTGTCTCTACCTGTCTCTCTATGTTTGTGTCTCTCTCTCTGTCTCTGTCTGTGTCTCACTCTGTATATCTCTCCCTCACTGTGTATGGTGGAGAGAGGTTCAATCAAGCGATTCCAGAGGGAATGAGATGATTGTTCAGGGGATAGGAGCGTCGGGCTGAATGTACTCTATCCCTCTCTCCGTCCCTCTCCTTCACACTCGATCTCTCATTTTCTCTCACATGCAGAGATAGAGGCATTGAGAACAGTAGAGTGTGTATGAGAGAAGGAATAATCTACTGTACTGAGGGAGTGCAGCACTGTGGGAGGGTCGGTACTGAGGGAGTGCTGCACTGTCGGAGGGTCAGTACTGAGGGAGTGCTGCACTGTGGGAGGGTCGGTACTGAGGGAGAGCTGCACTGTCAGAGGGTCAGTACTGAGGGAGTGCCATACTGTCGGAGGGTCAGTACTGTGGGAGTGCCGCACTGTCGGAGGGTCAGTACTGAGGGAGTGCCGCACTGTCGGAGGGTCAGTACTGAGGGAGTGCTGCACTGTCGGAGGCTCAGTACTGAGGGAGTGCTGCACTGTCGGAGGGTCAGTACTGAGGGAGTGCTGCACTGTCGGAGGGTCAGTACCGAGGGAGTGCTGCACTGTCAGAGGGTCAGTACTGAGGGAGCGCTGCACTGTCAGAGGGTCAGTACTGAGGGAGCGCTGCACTGTCAGAGGGTCAGTACTGAGGGAGTGCAGCACTGTCGGAGGGTCAGGACTGAGGGAGTGCCGTACTGTCGGAGGGTCAGTACTGAGGGAGTGCCGCACTGTTGGAGGGTCAGTACTGAGGGAGTGCTGCACTGTCGGAGGGTCAGGACTGAGGGAGTGCCGCACTGTCAGAGGGTCAGTACTGAGGGAGTGCAGCACTGTCAGAGGGTCAGTACTGAGGGAGTGCCGCACTGTCAGAGGGTCAGTACTGAGGGAGTGCTGCACTGTCGGAGGGTCAGGACTGAGCGAGTGCTGCACTGTCGGAGGGTCAGTACTGAGGGAGTGCTGCACTGTCGGAGGGTCAGTACTGAGGGAGTGCCGCACTGTCGGAGGGTCAGTACTGAGGGAGTGCCGCACTGTCGGAGGGTCAGTACTGAGGGAGTGCCGCACTGTCGGAGGGTCAGTACTGAGGGAGTGCCGCACTGTCGGAGGGTCAGTACTGAGGGAGTGCCGCACTGTCGGAGGGTCAGTACTGAGGGAGTGCTGCACTGTCGGAGGGTCAGTACTGAGGGAGTGCTGCACTGTTTGTCCTCGGTTGGAGCAGACCCACATCCCACCCTTACCCTGGGGAGAGACTCCCCGCGACGCTCCCCTTCCATCTGGGGGTGTGGGTATGATCATTCCCAGGGTTCAGTATCACAACGATGGATCATCTCCGGAAGGCTGCTCCTGCCCCCAGTCCCCAAGGCCCGAATGCCTGGGATCTTGCTGTGCATTTTGTGTGTGTGTGGCAGGTTGGGCACATGGCCGTTCTGAGGTCTGTGTCTGTGATATTGGAGTCTTTCTGTGCAGTGCTGGACTCTGTTGTATTTGCTGGTTTCCAGACCGATTGATTCTCTCTCTCTTTCTCCCCACAGATGGATTCCAAATCTCTCCATTCCCACCCTCTCTGGCAGATTTACATCCTCCTTTCCCTCGGCTTTCCAGGTAAGTGACACGTCTGGAATCGACCCTGTGGACACGCGGCACAAGGCCATTCAGCCCCTCTCGATCCTGTTACACGGGAACAGGAGGAGGCCATTCAGCCCCTCTCGATCCTGATACACAGGAACAGGAGGAGGCCATTCAGCCCCTCTCGATCCTGATACACAGGAACAGGAGGAGGCCATTCAGCCCCTCTCGATCCTGTTACACAGGGACAGGAGGAGGCCATTCGGCCCCTCTCGAGCCTGTTACACAGGGACAGGAGGAGGCCATTCAGCCCCTCTCGATCCTGTTACACAGGAACAGGGGGAGGCCATTCAGCCCCTCTCGATCCTGATACACAGGAACAGGAGGAGGCCATTCAGCCCCTCTCGATCCTGTTACACAGGAACAGGGGGAGGCCATTCAGCCCCTCTCGATCCTGTTACACAGGAACAGGAGGAGGCCATTCAGCCCCTCTCGATCCTGTTACACAGGAACAGGAGGAGGCCATTCAGCCCCTCTCGATCCTGTTACACAGGAACAGGAGGAGGCCATTCAGCCCCTCTCGATCCTGTTACACAGGAACAGGAGGAGGCCATTCAGCCCCTCTCGATCCTGTTACACAGGAACAGGAGGAGGCCATTCAGCCCCTCTCGATCCTGATACACAGGAACAGGAGGAGGCCATTCAGCCCCTCTCGATCCTGATACACAGGAACAGGAGGAGGCCATTCAGCCCCTCTCGATCCTGATACACAGGAACAGGAGGAGGCCATTCAGCCCCTCTCGATCCTGTTACACAGGAACAGGAGGAGGCCATTCAGCCCCTCTCGATCCTGATACACAGGAACAGGAGGAGGCCATTCAGCCCCTCTCGATCCTGTTACACAGGAACAGGAGGAGGCCATTCAGCCCCTCTCGATCCTGTTACACAGGAACAGGAGGAGGCCATTCAGCCCCTCTCGATCCTGTTACACAGGAACAGGGGGAGGCCATTCAGCCCCTCTCGATCCTGTTACACAGGAACAGGAGGAGGCCATTCAGCCCCTCTCGATCCTGTTACACAGGAACAGGGGGAGGCCATTCAGCCCCTCTCGATCCTGTTACACAGGAACAGGAGGAGGCCATTCAGCCCCTCTCGATCCTGTTACACAGGAACAGGAGGAGGCCATTCAGCCCCTCTCGATCCTGTTACACGGGATAAGGAGGAGGCCATTCAGCCCCTCTCGATCCTGTTACACAGGAACAGGAGGAGGCCATTCAGCCCCTCTCGACCCTGATACACAGGAACAGGAGGAGGCCATTCAGCCCCTCTCGATCCTGATACACAGGAACAGGAGGAGGCCATTCAGCCCCTCTCGATCCTGATACACAGGGACAGGAGGAGGCCATTCAGCCCCTCTCGATCCTGATACACAGGGACAGGAGGAGGCCATTCAGCCCCTCTCGATCCTGTTACACAGGAACAGGAGGAGGCCATTCTGCCCCTCTAGATCTTGATACAAAATAATTAACCCGTCTCTCTCTATTTCTGTCTCTTCCTGTCTCTCTCTCTCTCTCTCACCCTCCCTGTCTCTCTCTCTCTCACTCACACACACACCTTTACCTCTTCGGTCTGTTTCTCTCTGTCCCTCCCTCTTTTTCTCTCTTGCCCCTTCACCCTCTCTCCTTATCTGAAGAGTGTGCTGGGCTGTTGGAAGGTGAGTTCCCCTCACTCACGCCTCCCTCTGTTAATGATGCAGGTTTGGGACAGTCTGGAGGGGCACTGTCCCTCGATCCCTGGTGAATGGATGTCTGGGGGAAGCAGTCAAGTTGACTCCCAGTTTTCCGATAAAGACGTATGAGAGGCTGATATGGAGGCACATTGTGGAAGGGAACATTACAATACTCTGTGGAGAACCAACAGTAGGAAGTTGCAAGTCCATGGAGAGAGGCAGAATCACACTAAACCCCAGTCTTCTAGAGCTGGAATTAAACTCTCTTCAACACTCAGACCAGGGACGGTATCGAATAGAAGCCGGTGGTGAATGGAAAATAGAACATGGGGAGGAATTTGACCTGCGACTGTCCGGTAAGCAGTGAGATTGGACACAGTCTCTCAATCCAGTTCACAGTTTGAACACTTGACCCTGAGTCAAGGCTACTACCCAACACAGGGCAAACCAACCTCCTGTACACAACTGAGGGAGGGAGCGCAGTCAGAGGGTGAGGACTGATGAAGTTACAATGTAGAGGGAGCTGGGAGAGGGTTGGAGAGTAGAGGGAGCTGGGAGAGTTTTGGAGAGCAGATGGAGGTGAAAGAGAGTTAGGCAGGTGAGTTCCCTTTGAGAGAACTTGGGATGACAGAGAGCTGAGAGAATGTTAGAGAGGAGCGGAAGCTGGGAGAGAGTTGGAGAGTAGATGGAGCTGGGAGAGAGTTGGAGAGTAGAGGGAGCTGGGAGAGAGTTGGAGAGTAGATGGAGCTGGGAGAGAGTTGGAGAGTAGATGGAGCTGAGAGAGGGTTGGAGAGTAGAGGGAGCTGGGAGAGGGTTTGAGAGTAGAGAGAGCTGGGAGAGGGTTGGAGAGTAGAGGGAGCTGGGAGAGGGTTTGAGAGTAGAGAGAGCTGGGAGAGGGTTGGAGAGTAGATGGAGCTGGGAGAGGTTGGAGAGTAGAGGGAGCTGGGAGAGGGTTGGAGAGTAGAGGGAGCTGGGAGAGGGTTGGAGAGTAGAGGGAGCTGGGAGAGGGTTGGAGAGTAGAGGGAGCTGGGAGAGGGTTGGAGAGTAGAGGGACCTGGGAGAGGGTTGGAGAGTAGAGGGAGCTGGGAGAGGGTTCGAGAGTAGAGGGAGCTGGGAGAGAGTTGGAGAGTAGATGGAGCTGGGAGAGGGTTGGAGAGTAGAGGGAGCTGGGAGAGGGTTCGAGAGTAGAGGGACCTGGGAGAGGGTTGGAGAGTAGATGGAGCTGGGAGAGAGTTGGAGAGTAGAGGGAGCTGGGAGAGAGTTGGAGAGTAGATGGAGCTGGGAGAGAGTTGGAGAGTAGATGGAGCTGGGAGAGGGTTGGAGAGTAGAGGGAGCTGGGAGAGGGTTCGAGAGTAGATGGAGCTGGGAGAGGGTTGGAGAGTAGAGGGAGCTGGGAGAGGGTTGGAGAGTAGAGGGAGCTGGGAGAGGGTTGGAGAGTAGATGGAGCTGGGAGAGAGTTGGAGAGTAGAGGGAGCTGGGAGAGAGTTGGAGAGTAGATGGATCTGGGGGATGGTTGATCTGCTGGTTGAGCTCAGGGTGAACTGAAGCTTAGAGGAATTTGAGATAATGTCGGTGTTGAAGCAGTTTGGAGCCACATTGTTCTTTAGCTTCTTTTCTCCCCTGAGCCTGGTCTCCATCACCTTCTCCATCGTTCTTCACCACATCCAGAAGCTGTTCCTCAGCCCATCATCCAGATGAGGAACTTCTCCGCCAATGGGACATGCCATGTGAGGTTGAAGTGCATGGTGGAGAATGGTAGTAACGTTACCTTTAACTGGCAGCTGGCAGGAAGTGACCTCACAGCGAAGGAGAGCGGAGATACTCTGAGGGGCAAGTGGAAGACGCTGGAGATAAAAGTATCACCAAATTTCACCCAGAGTTACAGCTGCACAGCAAGAAACCCGGGCTGTAACCAGACAGTGACTATTCACCTCAACAACACCTGCAGCCATGGAGAAGATACAGACACAGGGGAAGGTGAGAGTGTTTGATGGGGACAGTGTAGAGGGAGCTTTACTCTGTATCTAACCCCGTGCTGTACCTGTCCTGGGAGTGTTTGACGGGGACAGTGTAGAGCGAGATTTACTCTGTATCTAACCCCGTGCTGTACCTGTCCTGGGAGTGTTTGTTGGGGATAGTGTAGAGGGAGCTTTACTCTGTATCTAACCCCGTGCTGTACCTGTCCTGGGAGTGTTTGATGGGGACAGTGTAGAGGGAGCTTTACTCTGTATCTAACCCCGTGCTGTACCTGTCCTGGGAGTGTTTGATGGGGACGGTGTAGAGGGAGCTTTACTCTATATCTAACCCCGTGCTGTACCTGTCCTGGGAGTGTTTGATGGGGACAGCGTAGAGGGAGATTTACTCTGTATCTAACCCCGTGCTGTACCTGTCCTGGGAGTGTTTGATGGGGACAGTGTAGAGGGAGATTTACTCTGTATCTAACCCCGTGCTGTACCTGTCCTGGGAGTGTTTGATGGGGACAGTGTAGAGGGAGATTTACTCTGTATCTAACCCCGTGCTGTACCTGTCCTGGGAGTGTTTGATGGGGACAGTGTAGAGGGAGCTTTACTCTGTATCTAACCCCGTGCTGTACCTGTCCTGGGAGTGTTTGATGGGGACAGTGTAGAGGGAGATTTACTCTGTATCTAACCCCGTGCTGTAACTATCCTGGGAGTGTTTGATGGGGACAGTGTAGAGGGACATTCACTCTGTTCCTAACACCGTGCTGTAACTATCCTGCGAGTGTTTGATAGGGACAGTGTAGAGGGAGCTTTACTCTGTATTTAACCCCGTGCTGTACCTGTCCTGGGAGTGTTTGATGGGAACAGTGTAGAGGGAGCTTTACTCTGTATCTAACCCTGTGCTGTACCTGTCCTGGGAGTGTTTGATGGGGACAGTGTAGAGGGAGCTTTACTCTGTATCTAACCCCGTGCTGTACCTGTCCTGGGAGTGTTTGATGGGAACAGTGTAGAGGGAGATTTACTCTGTATCTAACCCCGTGCTGTACCTGTCCTGGGAGTGTTTGATGGGGGACAGTGTAGAGGGAGATTTACTCTGTATCTAACCCCGTGCTGTACCTGTCCTGGGAGTGTTTGATGGGGACAGTGTAGAGGGAGATTTACTCTGTATCTAACCCCGTGCTGTACCTGTCCTGGGAGTGTTTGATGGGGACGGTGTAGAGGGAGATTTACTCTGTATCTAACCCCGTGCTGTACCTGTCCTGGGAGTGTTTGATGGGGACAGTGTAGAAGCAGATTTACTCTGTATCTAACCCCGTGCTGTACCTGTCCTGGGAGAGTTTGATGGGGACAGTGTAGAGGGAGATTTACTCTGTATCTAACCCCGTGCTGTACCTGTCCTGGGAGTGTTTGATGGGGACAGTGTAGAGGGAGATTCACTCTGTTCCTAACACCGTGCTGTAACTATCCTGCGAGTGTTTGATAGGGACAGTGTAGAGGGAGCTTTACTCTGTATTTAACCCCGTGCTGTACCTGTCCTGGGAGTGTTTGATGGGAACAGTGTAGAGGGAGCTTTACTCTGTATCTAACCCTGTGCTGTACCTGTCCTGGGAGTGTTTGATGGGGACAGTGTAGAGGGAGCTTTACTCTGTATCTAACCCCGTGCTGTACCTGTCCTGGGAGTGTTTGATGGGAACAGTGTAGAGGGAGATTTACTCTGTATCTAACCCCGTGCTGTACCTGTCCTGGGAGTGTTTGATGGGGGACAGTGTAGAGGGAGATTTACTCTGTATCTAACCCCGTGCTGTACCTGTCCTGGGAGTGTTTGATGGGGGACAGTGTAGAGGGAGATTTACTCTGTATCTAACCCCGTGCTGTACCTGTCCTGTGAGTGTTTGATGGGGACAGTGTAGAGGGAGATTTACTCTGTATCTAACCCCGTGCTGTACCTGTCCTGGGAGTGTTTGATGGGGACGGTGTAGAGGGAGATTTACTCTGTATCTAACCCCGTGCTGTACCTGTCCTGGGAGTGTTTGATGGGGACAGTGTAGAGGGAGATTTACTCTGTATCTAACCCTGTGTTGTTCCTGGTTTCTTTCAGAAAGGACAGCTAACGAACCAGGGTTGAGTTTGACAGTTATCCTGGTTGCCGTGTCCTCTGGCTGTCTGCTGATCATCTTGGTATTGATAATAGTCTTTCTTCGATTGAGGATGAGACAGGATCACAGTGAGTAACACATGATTTGCTGTCTGAATTGATTCACAGCTCGCTCGGTGAGTTGATAATATGAAGATAGGTTTTTATCGGTGTGAGTGTGAGTTTGAATGTGAGAAATTATTCTCTCTCTCTCCCTTTGTCCTCAAGGTGCAGAAGCTCCTGATCAGTCAATATCTGTTTATGCTCAGATCTGTCTGCCGGAGACAGTCTCTCAGGTAAACGGCTCATTTCAATCTCTGCACGTTGCCCTGCCTGACTCAAAACTTAGTTTCTGGAGCCCGTGTAGACAACTGTCTCAGTCGCAGTCTCCCTCTCTCCCTCTCTCTCTCTCTCCCGATCTCGATCTGCTCCTCTGTCACTGTGTATCTGTGTGTCTGTGTGTGTGTGTGTCTGTTTGTGTGAGAGTGCGTGTCTGTGTGTGTGAGAGTGTGTCTGTGTGTGTGAGAGTGCGTGTCTGTGTGTGAGTGTGTGTGTCTGTGTGTGTGAGAGTGCGTGTCTGTGTGTGTGAGTGTGTGTGTCTGTGTGTGTGAGAGTGCGTGTCTGTGTGTGTGAGAGTGTGTCTGTGTGTGTGAGAGTGCGTGTCTGTGTGTGAGTGTGTGTGTCTGTGTGTGTGAGAGTGCGTGTCTGTGTGTGTGAGAGTGCGTGTCTGTGTGTGTGAGAGTGCGTGTCTGTGTGTGTGAGAGTGTGTCTGTGTGTGTGAGAGTGCGTGTCTGTGTGTGAGTGTGTGTGTCTGTGTGTGTGAGAGTGCGTGTCTGTGTGTGTGAGAGTGCGTGTCTGTGTGTGTGAGAGTGTGTGTCTGTGTGTGTGAGAGTGCGTGTCTGTGTGTGTGAGAGTGTGTCTGTGTGTGTGAGAGTGCGTGTCTGTGTGTGAGTGTGTGTGTCTGTGTGTGTGAGAGTGCGTGTCTGTGTGTGTGAGTGTGCGTGTCTGTGTGTGTGAGAGTGCGTGTCTGTGTGTGTGAGAGTGCGTGTCTGTGTGTGTGAGTGTGTCTGTGTGTGTGAGAGAGTGTGTCTGTGTGTGTGTGAGTGCGTGTGTGTTTGTCTGTGTGCAAGTATGCGTGCTTGTGAGTATGCGTCTGTATGTGTGTGTGTGTGTCTCTTTCTCTCTGTCTCTCTTTCTCTCTGACTCCCTCTGTCTGTCTCTCACCCTGTCTCTCCCTCTGTCTGTCTCTCTCACGCTCCCCCCTCTCTCTGTCTCCCTCTGTCTGTCTCTCACCCTGTCTCTCCCTCTCTCTGTCTCTCTCACGCTCCCTCTCTCTCTCTTGTCTCTCTCTTATACCTCTCTGTTTTGTCTCCCTCACTTCCCTTCTCTCTGTTGGTCAGTCTCTCTCTCTCACCCTGTCTCTCTTTCTCTCTCTGTCCATCTCAGTCTGTCTTTCTCTGCCTCTGTCTCTCTACCTCACTCTCTTTCATGCCTCTCTTTCTCTCATCTCTCGTTCAATGTTTCCTCCTGTCTCTCTGTCTTTCTGTCTCTCTGCATTTCTCTCTCTCTAACCCTGTTTCACCCTGTTTCTGTTTCTCTGTTTTCCTTCTCCCTGTCTGTATCCATCTCTCTCTCTGTCTCTCTCTCTCTCTGTGTCTCTCTCTCTGTCTCTATCTCTGTCTCTCTCTCTCTGTCTCTCTTTCTGTCTCTCACTCTCTCTCTCTCTGTCTCTCTCTCCCTGTCTCTCTCTCCCTGTCTCTCTCCCTGTCTCTCTCTCTCTCTCTCACTCTCTGTCTCTCTCTCTGTCTCTCTCTCTGTCTCTCTCTCTCTCTCTCCCTCTGTCTCTCTCTCTGTCTCTCTCTCTGTCTCTCTCTCTGTCTCTCTCTCTGTCTCTCTCTCTGTCTCTCTCCTTGTCTGTCTCTCTCTCTCCCTCTCTCTCTCTCCCTGTCTTCCTGTCTCTCCCCCTCTCTCCCTGTCTCTCTATATTTACGTCTCCCTCTCTCTCCCTCTCTCTCTGTCTCTCTCTCTCTGCCTGTGTCTCTCTCTCTCCCTCTCTCTGCCTGTCTCTGTCTCTCTGCCTGTGTGTCCCCCTCTCCCTCTCTCTGCCTGTCTCTCTCTCTCTGCCTGTGTATTTCTCTCCCTCGCTCTGCCTGTGTCTCTTTCTCTCCCTCTCTCGTTTTCTCTCTCTTTCTCATTTCCCTCTCTCTCTTTCTGTCTGTTCCTGTCTCCTTCCTTTACTTCAGTCACCCACCTTCACCTTGTCTGTTCTTTTCCAGGCTCCGCGCGTTGTGCTGCCCGACACAGTCTACTCGGTGGTCTCAGGCCCTCGAGCTCTGTGACAGTGGATCCATTCCCCTGCGTTTGGTGTTTGCACTCAGGATATGTCATCCTGAAAATTAGGGTGACTGGTATTCCAGTAACCGATGGAAAGTGAAGAGCTGTGTGATTAATGAAACCTTTGAAGGATGGTCCATTTGGTGCTGCACTAAGTCCTGGTTATCCATTACCCCCTAATCTACATCCTCTCCCGTTCAGGCAATACCTTGTGTTCAAACTCCTTCAAGCTGTTGGGACTACAAAAGACTGGAAATCTGCCAATGGGTTCCAAAAAAACAATGGGATTCAAGGCTGGAGTCAGGAATGGAGATAAAGGCAAAATACTGCAGATGCTGGAAACCTGAAACAAAAATAAAAAATGCTGGAAAAACTCAGCAGGGCTGAAGATGAGTTTCACGGATTCGAAACATTGAGTTTTCCAGTAATTTTTGTTTTGGTTTCAGGAACGGAGAAGTGGGACAGGGATTGCATGCAAGGTTCCAGTGAAGTGCGGCAGGCTAAGAGCAGAGCAAATCGAGTTTACCAAAAATTATATAGAGTGTTTCAGTCAGTTAAATGTGGAAGGAGTGTTTCCTCTGATTGAAAGGTCAGAGGGCATGAAAGGAGAGAGCGGGGCACTGGGATTAGTTTGGGGATTGATACTGGGCTATGGGGAAAGAGTGGGACTGTAGGATTAGTTTGGGATTGATATAGGGCTATGGGGAAAGAGTGGGGCAGTGGGATTAGTTTGGGATTGATACAGGGCTATGGGGAGAGAGCGGGGCAGTGGGATTAGTTTGGGGATTGATACAGGGCTATGGGGAGAGAGCGGGGCAGTGGGATTAGTTTGGGGATTGATACAGGGCTATGGGGAGGGAGTGGGACACTGGGATTAGTTTGGGGATTGGTACAGGGCTATGGGGCGAGAGTGGGGCACTGGGATTGGTTTGGGATTGATACAGGGCTATGGGGAGAGGGCGGGGCACTGGGATTAGTTTGGGGATTGGTACAGGGCTATGGGGAGAGAGTGGGGCACTTGGATTAGTTTGGGGATTGATACTGGGCTATGGGGAGAGAGTGGGGCACTGGGATTAGTTTGAGGATTGGTACAGGGCTATGGAGAGAGAGTGGGGCACTGGGATTAGTTTGGGATTGATACAGGGCTATGGGGAGAGAGTGCGGCAGTGGGATTAGTTTGGGGATTGATAGAGCTATGGGGAGAGAGTGGGGCACTGGGATTAGTTTGGGGATTGATACAGGGCTATGGGGAGAGAGTGGGTCAGTGGGATTAGTTTGGGATTGATACAGGGCTATGGGGAGAGAGTGGGGCAGTGGGATTAGTTTGGGGATTGGTACAGGGCTATGGGGAGAGAGCGGGACAGTGGGATTAGTTTGGGATTGATACAGGGCTATGGGGAGAGAGTGGGTCAGTGGGATTAGTTTATGGGCTGATACAGGGCTACGGGGAGAGATTGGGGCACTGGGATTAGTTTATGGGCTGATACAGGGGTACAATGTGATGTAAATAATTTGAAATAAAATGGTGATTAATGCTGTTTAATCTGATTTAATTCTTCCTGGTAGAAGTTTAACACATCACTCTCCCTGTCCAAACTGTAGGACTGTCGGTGATTATAAGGGGGGCGATGGGGGTGATTATAGAGGGAGGGGTGTGGGTGATTATAAGGGGGGGTGTGGGTGATTATAAGGGGGAGTGTGGGTGATTATAAGGGGGGGTGTGGGTGATTATAAGGGGGGGTGTGGGTGATTATAAGGGGGGGTGTGGGTGATTATAAGGGGGGGTGTGGGTGATTATAAGGGGGGGTGTGGGTGATTATAAGGGGGGGTGTGGGTGATTATAAGGGGGGGTGTGGGTGATTATAAGGGGGGGTGTGGGTGATTATAAGGGGGGGTGTGGGTGATTATAAGGGGGGTGTGGGTGATTATAAGGGGGAGTGTGGGTGATTATAAGGGGGAGTGTGGGTGATTATAAGGGGGAGTGTGGGTGATTATAAGGGGGGTGTGGGTGATTATAAGGGGGAGTGTGGGTGATTATAAGGGGGAGTGTGGGTGATTATAAGGGGGGTGTGGGTGATTATAGGGGGTGTGGGTGATTATAAGGGGGGGTGTGGGTGATTATAAGGGGGAGTGTGGGTGATTATAAGGGGGGTGTGGGTGATTATAGGGGGTGTGGGTGATTATATTGGGGGGGTGTGTGGGTGATTATAGGGGAGGGGGGCGTTGGTCATTATTGGCTTTGTGACTCTGCACCCCCACCCCTGACACACCCCCCGCCACATCCTTGGAATATTCCGGTAAATCCCCCCCGCTCCCTCTCCAAGACCTCGACCCCCTTGTGAATGTGTCCAGCCAAGGATTGGACAGAATATTGTGGCTGCAGCTGAACTTTTCACAGAATCACAGAGCAGAAGAGGCCCTTCGGCCCATCGAGTCTGTACCGACACGTGAGAAACACCTGACCTACCTACCTCATCCCATTGACCAGCACTTGGCCCATAGCCTTGAATGTTATGAGGTGCCAAGTGCTCATCCAGGTACTTTTTAAAGGATGTGAGGGAACCCGCCTCCACCACTCTCCCAGGCAGTGCATTCCAGACCCTCACCACCCTCTGGGTAAAAAAGTTTTCCTCACATCCCCCCTAAACCTCCTGCCCCTCACCCTGAACTTATGTCCCCTCGTAACTGACCCTTCAACTAAGGGGAACAGCTGCTCCCTATCCACCCTGTCCACTCTCTTTCAGTTCCTTTGTTAGCTAAGATGGTGCGTAGATCCCTCACACGATTTCTTTCTCACTGGACTGCATCTTTGCTGAGTATTCTGAACTATCTCCTTATACGTCTGTCACTGCATCGATACTGACCTGTCTCTGAACCATCTTTCCCAGCTCACTCCAGCAAGCTCTGACTTCATCTCTCAAACCTGCTCCTTTTTAAAACAGAAACACAATTACCTGGAAAAACTCAGCAGGTCTGGCAGCATCGGCGGAGAAGAAAAGAGTTGACGTTTCGAGTCCTCATGACCCTTTAGCTGTTCTGTTGAAGGGTCGTGAGGACTCGAAAGGTCGACTCTTTTCTTCTCCGCCGATGCTGCCGGACCTGCTGAGTTTTTCCAGGTAATTGTGTTTCTGTTTTGGATTTCCAGCATCCGCAGTAGTTTTTTGTTTTTATCTCTGCTCCTTTTTAAGTTTGAAACACTCATTTTAGATTCACTGCTCCCTCCCACAAACTCTGTGTTCTACCTGACCCCTGGGTCCCTCTGACCCCCTGGGTCCCTCTGTCCCCCTGGGTCCCTCTGTCCCCCTGGGTCCCTCTGTCCCCCTGGGTCCCTCTGTCCCCCTGGGTCCCTCTGTTCCCCTGGGTCGCTCTGTTCCCCTGGGTCCCTCTGTCCCCCTGGGTCTCTCTGTCCCCCTGGGTCCCTGGGTCTCTCTGTCCCCCTGGGTCTCTCTCTGTCTCTCTCTCCCTCTGTCTCTCTCTCCCTCTGTCTCTCTCTCCCTCTGTCTCTCTCTCCCTCTGTCTCTCTCTCCCTCTGTCTCCCTCTCTCCCTCTGTCTCCCTCTCTCCCTCTGTCTCCCTCTCTCCCTCTGTCTCCCTCTCTCCCTCTGTCTCCCTCTGTCTCCCTCTCTCCCTCTGTCTCCCTCTCTCCCTCTGTCTCCCTCTCTCCCTCTGTCTCCCTCTGTCTCCCTCTGTCTCTCTCTGTCTCTCTCTGTCTCTCTCCCTCTGTCTCTACCTGTCTCTCTATGTTTGTGTCTCTCTCTCTGTCTCTGTCTGTGTCTCACTCTGTATATCTCTCCCTCACTGTGTATGGTGGAGAGAGGTTCAATCAAGCGATTCCAGAGGGAATGAGATGATTGTTCAGGGGATAGGAGCGTCGGGCTGAATGTACTCTATCCCTCTCTCCGTCCCTCTCCTTCACACTCGATCTCTCATTTTCTCTCACATGCAGAGATAGAGGCATTGAGAACAGTAGAGTGTGTATGAGAGAAGGAATAATCTACTGTACTGAGGGAGTGCAGCACTGTTGGATGGTCAGTACTGAGGGAGTGCTGCACTGTGGGAGGGTCAGTACTGAGGGAGTGCCATACTGTCGGAGGGTCAGTACTGAGGGAGTGCTGCACTGTGGGAGGGTCGGTACTGAGGGAGAGCTGCACTGTCAGAGGGTCAGTACTGAGGGAGTGCCATACTGTCGGAGGGTCAGTACTGTGGGAGTGCCGCACTGTCGGAGGGTCAGTACTGAGGGAGTGCCGCACTGTCGGAGGGTCAGTACTGAGGGAGTGCTGCACTGTGTAACAGGATCGAGAGGGGCTGAATGGCCTCCTCCTGTCCCTGTGTATCAGGATCGAGAGGGGCTGAATGGAGGAGGAGGCCATTCTGCCCCTCTAGATCTTGATACAAAATAATTAACCCGTCTCTCTCTATTTCTGTCTCTTCCTGTCTCTCTCTCTCTCTCTCACCCTCCCTGTCTCTCTCTCTCTCACTCACACACACACCTTTACCTCTTCGGTCTGTTTCTCTCTGTCCCTCCCTCTTTTTCTCTCTTGCCCCTTCACCCTCTCTCCTTATCTGAAGAGTGTGCTGGGCTGTTGGAAGGTGAGTTCCCCTCACTCACGCCTCCCTCTGTTAATGATGCAGGTTTGGGACAGTCTGGAGGGGACACTGTCCCTCGATCCCTGGTGAATGGATGTCTGGGGGAAGCAGTCAAGTTGACTCCCAGTTTTCCGATAAAGACGTATGAGAGGCTGATATGGAGTCACATTGTGGAAGGGAACATTACAATACTCTGTGGAGAACCAACAGTAGGAAGTTGCAAGTCCATGGAGAGAGGCAGAATCACACTAAACCCCAGTCTTCTAGAGCTGGAATTAAACTCTCTTCAACACTCAGACCAGGGACGGTATCGAATAGAAGCCGGTGGTGAATGGAAAATAGAACATGGGGAGGAATTTGACCTGCGACTGTCCGGTAAGCAGTGAGATTGGACACAGTCTCTCAATCCAGTTCACAGTTTGAACACTTGACCCTGAGTCAAGGCTACTACCCAACACAGGGCAAACCAACCTCCTGTACACAACTGAGGGAGGGAGCGCAGTCAGAGGGTGAGGACTGATGAAGTTACAATGTAGAGGGAGCTGGGAGAGGGTTGGAGAGTAGAGGGAGCTGGGAGAGTTTTGGAGAGCAGATGGAGGTGAAAGAGAGTTAGGCAGGTGAGTTCCCTTTGAGAGAACTTGGGATGACAGAGAGCTGAGAGAATGTTAGAGAGGAGCGGAAGCTGGGAGAGAGTTGGAGAGTAGATGGAGCTGGGAGAGAGTTGGAGAGTAGAGGGAGCTGGGAGAGAGTTGGAGAGTAGATGGAGCTGGGAGAGAGTTGGAGAGTAGATGGAGCTGAGAGAGGGTTGGAGAGTAGAGGGAGCTGGGAGAGAGTTGGAGAGTAGATGGAGCTGGGAGAGAGTTGGAGAGTAGATGGAGCTGAGAGAGGGTTGGAGAGTAGAGGGAGCTGGGAGAGGGTTGGAGAGTAGAGGGAGCTGGGAGAGGGTTTGAGAGTAGAGAGAGCTGGGAGAGGGTTGGAGAGTAGATGGAGCTGGGAGAGAGTTGGAGAGTAGATGGAGCTGGGAGAGAGTTGGAGAGTAGAGGGAGCTGGGAGAGAGTTGGAGAGTAGATGGAGCTGGGAGAGAGTTGGAGAGTAGATGGAGCTGAGAGAGGGTTGGAGAGTAGAGGGAGCTGGGAGAGGGTTGGAGAGTAGAGGGAGCTGGGAGAGGGTTTGAGAGTAGAGAGAGCTGGGAGAGGGTTGGAGAGTAGATGGAGCTAGGAGAGGTTGGAGAGTAGAGGGAGCTGGGAGAGGGTTGGAGAGTAGAGGGAGCTGGGAGAGGGTTGGAGAGTAGAGGGAGCTGGGAGAGGGTTGGAGAGTAGAGGGAGCTGGGAGAGGGTTGGAGAGTAGAGGGACCTGGGAGAGGGTTGGAGAGTAGATGGAGCTGGGAGAGAGTTGGAGAGTAGAGGGAGCTGGGAGAGGGTTGGAGAGTAGAGGGAGCTGGGAGAGGGTTCGAGAGTAGAGGGAGCTGGGAGAGGGTTGGAGAGTAGATGGAGCTGGGAGAGGGTTGGAGAGTAGATGGAGCTGGGAGAGAGTTGGAGAGTAGAGGGAGCTGGGAGAGGGTTGCAGAGTAGAGGGAGCTGGGAGAGGGTTCGAGAGTAGAGGGAGCTGGGAGAGGGTTGGAGAGTAGATGGAGCTGGGAGAGGGTTGGAGAGTAGAGGGAGCTGGGAGAGGGTTGGAGAGTAGAGGGAGCTGGGAGAGGGTCGGAGAGTAGAGGGAGCTGGGAGAGGGTTGGAGAGTAGATGGAGCTGGGAGAGGGTTGGAGAGTAGATGGAGCTGGGAGAGAGTTGGAGAGTAGAGGGAGCTGGGAGAGGGTTGGAGAGTAGATGGAGCTGGGAGAGGGTTGGAGAGTAGATGGAGCTGGGAGAGGGTCGGAGAGTAGATGGAGCTGGGAGAGGGTTGGAGAGTAGAGGGAGCTGGGAGAGAGTTGGAGAGTAGATGGAGCTGGGAGAGGGTTGGAGAGTAGATGGAGCTGGGAGAGAGTTGGAGAGTAGAGGGAGCTGGGAGAGGGTTGGAGAGTAGATGGAGCTGGGAGAGGGTCGGAGAGTAGATGGAGCTGGGAGAGGGTCGGAGAGTAGATGGAGCTGGGAGAGGGTTGGAGAGTAGATGGAGCTGGGAGAGGGTCGGAGAGTAGAGGGAGCTGGGAGAGGGTTGGAGAGTAGAGGGAGCTGGGAGAGGGTTGGAGAGTAGAGGGAGCTGGGAGAGAGTTGGAGAGTAGATGGAGCTGGGAGAGGGTTGGAGAGTAGAGGGAGCTGGGAGAGAGTTGGAGAGTAGAGGGAGCTGGGAGAGGGTTGGAGAGTAGATGGAGCTGGGAGAGAGTTGGAGAGTAGAGGGAGCTGGGAGAGGGTTTGAGAGTAGAGAGAGCTGGGAGAGGGTTGGAGAGTAGATGGAGCTAGGAGAGGTTGGAGAGTAGAGGGAGCTGGGAGAGGGTTGGAGAGTAGAGGGAGCTGGGAGAGGGTTGGAGAGTAGAGGGAGCTGGGAGAGGGTTGGAGAGTAGAGGGAGCTGGGAGAGGGTTGGAGAGTAGAGGGACCTGGGAGAGGGTTGGAGAGTAGATGGAGCTGGGAGAGAGTTGGAGAGTAGAGGGAGCTGGGAGAGGGTTGGAGAGTAGAGGGAGCTGGGAGAGAGTTGGAGAGTAGAGGGAGCTGGGAGAGGGTTGCAGAGTAGAGGGAGCTGGGAGAGGGTTCGAGAGTAGAGGGAGCTGGGAGAGGGTTGGAGAGTAGATGGAGCTGGGAGAGGGTTGGAGAGTAGATGGAGCTGGGAGAGGGTTGGAGAGTAGAGGGAGCTGGGAGAGGGTTGGAGAGTAGAGGGAGCTGGGAGAGGGTCGGAGAGTAGAGGGAGCTGGGAGAGGGTTGGAGAGTAGATGGAGCTGGGAGAGGGTTGGAGAGTAGATGGAGCTGGGAGAGAGTTGGAGAGTAGAGGGAGCTGGGAGAGGGTTGGAGAGTAGATGGAGCTGGGAGAGGGTTGGAGAGTAGATGGAGCTGGGAGAGGGTCGGAGAGTAGATGGAGCTGGGAGAGGGTTGGAGAGTAGAGGGAGCTGGGAGAGAGTTGGAGAGTAGATGGAGCTGGGAGAGGGTTGGAGAGTAGAGGGACCTGGGAGAGGGTTGGAGAGTAGAGGGAGCTGGGAGAGGGTTGGAGAGTAGATGGAGCTGGGAGAGAGTTGGAGAGTAGAGGGAGCTGGGAGAGGGTTGGAGAGTAGATGGATCTGGGGGATGGTTGATCTGCTGGTGGAGCTGAGGGTGAACTGAAGCTTAGAGGAATTTGAGATAATGTCGGTGTTGAAGCAGTTTGGAGCCACATTGTTCTTTAGCTTCTTTTCTCCCCTGAGCCTGGTCTCCATCACCTTCTCCATCGTTCTTCACCACATCCAGAAGCTGTTCCTCAGCCCATCATCCAGATGAGGAACTTCTCCGCCAATGGGAGATGCCATGTGAGGTTGAAGTGCATGGTGGAGAATGGTAGTAACGTTACCTTCACCTGGCAGCTGGCAGGAAGTGACCTCACAGCGAAGGAGAGCGGAGATACTCTGAGGGGCAAGTGGAAGACGCTGGAGATAAAAGTATCACCAAATTTCACCCAGAGTTACAGCTGCACAGCAAGAAACCCGGGCTGTAACCAGACAGTGACTATTCACCTCAACAACACCTGCAGCCATGGAGAAGATACAGACACAGGGGAAGGTGAGAGTGTTTGATGGGGACATTGTAGAGGGAGCTTTACTCTGTATCTAACCCCGTGCTGTACCTGTCCTGGGAGTGTTTGATGGGGACAGTGTAGAGGGAGCTTTACTCTGTATCTAACCCCGTGCTGTACCTGTCCTGGGAGTGTTTGATGGGGACGGTGTAGAGGGAGCTTTACTCTGTATCTAACCCCGTGCTGTACCTGTCCTGGGAGTGTTTGATGGGGACAGTGTAGAGGGAGATTTACTCTGTATCTAACCCCGTGCTGTACCTGTCCTGGGAGTGTTTGATGGGGACAGTGTAGAGGGAGATTTACTCTGTATCTAACCCCGTGCTGTACCTGTCCTGGGAGTGTTTGATGTGGACAGTGTGGAGGGAGCTTTACTCTGTATCTAACCCCGTGCTGTACCTGTCCTGGGAGTGTTTGATGGGGACAGTGTAGAGGGAGCTTTACTCTGTATCTAACCCCGTGCTGTACCTGTCCTGGGAGTGTTTGATGGGGACAGTGTAGAGGGAGCTTTACTCTGTATCTAACCCCGTGCTGTACCTGTCCTGGGAGTGTTTGATGGGGACAGTGTAGAGGGAGATTTACTCTGTATCTAACCCCGTGCTGTACCTGTCCTGGGAGTGTTTGATGGGGACAGTGTAGAGGGAGATTTACTCTGTATCTAACCCCGTGCTGTACCTGTCCTGGGAGTGTTTGATGGGGACAGTGTAGAGGGAGATTTACTCTGTATCTAACCCCGTGCTGTACCTGTCCTGGGAGTGTTTGATGGGGACAGTGTAGAGGGAGCTTTACTCTGTATCTAACCCTGTGCTGTTCCTGGTTTCTTTCAGAAAGGACAGCTAACGAACCAGGGTTGAGTTTGACAGTTATCCTGGTTGCCGTGTCCTCTGGCTGTCTGCTGATCATCTTGGTATTGATAATAGTCTTTCTTCGATTGAGGATGAGACAGGATCACAGTGAGTAACACATGATTTGCTGTCTGAATTGATTCACAGCTCGCTCGGTGAGTTGATAATATGAAGATAGGTTTTTATCGGTGTGAGTGTGAGTTTGAATGTGAGAAATTATTCTCTCTCTCTCCCTTTGTCCTCAAGGTGCAGAAGCTCCTGATCAGTCAATATCTGTTTATGCTCAGATCTGTGTGCCGGAGACAGTCTCTCAGGTAAACGGCTCATTTCAATCTCTGCACGTTGCCCTGCCTGACTCAAAACTTAGTTTCTGGAGCCCGTGTAGACAACTGTCTCAGTCGCAGTCTCCCTCTCTCCCTCTCTCTCTCTCTCCCGATCTCGATCTGCTCCTCTGTCACTGTGTATCTGTGTGTCTGTGTGTGTGTGTCTGTGTGTGTGTGTCTGTGTGTGTGTCTCTCTGTGTGTGTGTGTGTGTCTGTGTGTGTGTGTGTCTGTCTGTCTGTCTGTGTGTCTGTGTGTGTGCGTGTGTGTGTCTCTCTGTGTGTGTGTGTGTGTGCGCGGCTGAGTGTGTGTGTGTGTGCGGCTGAGTGTGGTGCTTGAGAAAGTGTTTGTGTGTGAGAGAGTGTGTTTCAATGTGTGTCTGTGTCTGAATGTGTTGTCTGTGTGTGTGACAGTGTGTTTGCCTGTCTGTGTGTATCTGTTTGTTTGTGTCTGTGCATGTCTGTGTGTGTGTGTGTGTGTGTCTGTGTGTGAGTGCGTGTCTGTGTGTGAGAGTGCGTGTCTGTGTGTGAGAGTGCGTGTCTGTGTGTGTGTGCGTGTCTGTGTGTGAGAGTGCGTGTCTGTGTGTGTGAGTGCGTGTCTGTGTGTGTGTGAGTGCGTGTCTGTGTGTGTGTGAGTGTGTGTCTGTGTGTCTGTGTGTGTGTGTGTCTGTGTGTGTGAGAGTGCGTGTCTGTGTGTGTGAGAGTGCGTGTCTGTGTGTGTGAGTGCGTGTCTGTGTGTGTGTGAGTGCGTGTCTGTGTGTGTGTGAGTGTGTGTCTGTGTGTGAGTGCGTGTTTGTGTGTGTGTGAGTGTGTGTCTGTGTGTCTGTGTGTGAGAGTGCGTGTCTGTGTGTGTGAGAGTGCGTGTCTGTGTGTGAGAGTGCGTGTCTGTGTGTGAGAGTGCGTGTCTGTGTGTGTGAGTGCGTGTCTGTGTGTGTGAGTGCGTGTCTGTGTGTGTGTGAGTGCGTGTCTGTGTGTGTGTGAGTGTGTGTCTGTGTGTGAGTGCGTGTCTGTGTGTGTGTGAGTGCGTGTCTGTGTGTGTGAGAGTGCGTGTCTGTGTGTGTGAGAGTGCGTGTCTGTGTGTGTGAGAGTGCGTGTCTGTGTGTGAGAGTGCGTGTCTGTGTGTGTGAGTGCGTGTCTGTGTGTGTGTGAGTGCGTGTCTGTGTGTGTGTCTGTGTGTGAGTGCGTGTCTGTGTGTGTGAGAGTGCGTGTCTGTGTGTGTGAGAGTGTGTCTGTGTGTGTGAGAGTGCGTGTCTGTGTGTGTGAGAGTGCGTGTCTGTGTGTGTGAGTGCGTGTCTGTGTGTGTGAGAGTGCGTGTCTGTGTGTGTGAGTGCGTGTCTGTGTGTGTGAGTGCGTGTCTGTGTGTGTGTGAGTGCGTGTCTGTGTGTGTGAGAGTGCGTGTCTGTGTGTGTGAGAGTGTGTCTGTGTGTGTGAGAGTGCGTGTCTGTGTGTGAGAGTGCGTGTCTGTGTGTGAGAGTGCGTGTCTGTGTGTGTGAGAGTGCGTGTCTGTGTGTGAGAGTGCGTGTCTGTGTGTGAGAGTGCGTGTCTGTGTGTGAGAGTGCGTGTCTGTGTGTGTGAGAGTGCGTGTCTGTGTGTGTGAGAGTGTGTCTGTGTGTGTGAGAGTGCGTGTCTGTGTGTGTGAGTGCGTGTCTGTGTGTGTGAGAGTGCGTGTCTGTGTGTGTGAGAGTGCGTGTCTGTGTGTGTGAGAGTGCGTGTGTGTGTGAGTGCGTGTCTGTGTGTGTGAGAGTGCGTGTCTGTGTGTGTGAGTGCGTGTCTGTGTGTGTGAGAGTGCGTGTCTGTGTGTGTGTGAGTGTGTCTGTGTGTGAGAGTGCGTGTCTGTGTGTGTGAGAGTGCGTGTCTGTGTGTGTGAGAGTGCGTGTCTGTGTGTGTGTGAGTGTGTCTGTGTGTGAGAGTGCGTGTCTGTGTGTGTGAGAGTGCGTGTCTGTGTGTGTGAGAGTGCGTGTCTGTGTGTGTGTGAGTGCGTGTCTGTGTGTGTGAGAGTGCGTGTCTGTGTGTGTGAGAGTGCGTGTCTGTGTGTGTGAGAGTGCGTGTCTGTGTGTGAGAGTGCGTGTCTGTGTGTGAGAGTGCGTGTCTGTGTGTGAGAGTGCGTGTCTGTGTGTGTGAGAGTGCGTGTCTGTGTGTGAGTGCGTGTCTGTGTGTGAGAGTGCGTGTCTGTGTGTGAGAGTGCGTGTCTGTGTGTGAGAGTGCGTGTCTGTGTGTGTGAGAGTGCGTGTCTGTCTGTGTGTGTGAGAGTGCGTGTCTGTCTGTGTGTGTGAGAGTGCGTGTCTGTCTGTGTGTGTGAGAGTGCGTGTCTGTCTGTGTGTGTGAGAGTGCGTGTCTGTCTGTGTGTGTGAGAGTGCGTGTCTGTCTGTGTGTGTGAGAGTGCGTGTCTGTCTGTGTGTGTGAGAGTGCGTGTCTGTCTGTGTGTGTGAGAGTGCGTGTCTGTCTGTGTGTGTGAGAGTGCGTGTCTGTCTGTGTGTGTGAGAGAGTGCGTGTCTGTGTGTGAGAGTGCGTGTCTGTGTGTGTGAGAGTGCGTGTCTGTGTGTGTGAGAGTGCGTGTCTGTGTGTGTGTGAGTGCGTGTCTGTGTGTGTGAGAGTGCGTGTCTGTGTGTGTGAGAGTGCGTGTCTGTGTGTGTGAGAGTGCGTGTCTGTGTGTGTGTGTGTCTGTGTGTGTGAGAGTGCGTGTCTGTGTGTGTGAGAGTGCGTGTGTCTGTGTGTGAGAGTGCGTGTCTGTGTGTGTGAGAGAGTGTGTCTGTGTGTGTGTGAGTGCGTGTGTGTTTGTCTGTGTGCAAGTATGCGTGCTTGTGAGTATGCGTCTGTATGTGTGTGTGTGTGTCTCTTTCTCTCTGTCTCTCTTTCTCTCTGACTCCCTCTGTCTGTCTCTCACCCTGTCTCTCCCTCTGTCTGTCTCTCTCACGCTCCCCCCTCTCTCTGTCTCCCTCTGTCTGTCTCTCACCCTGTCTCTCCCTCTCTCTGTCTCTCTCTTGTCTCTCTCTTATACCTCTCTGTTTTGTCTCCCTCACTTCCCTTCTCTCTGTTGGTCAGTCTCTCTCTCTCACCCTGTCTCTCTTTCTCTCTCTGTCCATCTCAGTCTGTCTTTCTCTGCCTCTGTCTCTCTACCTCACTCTCTTTCATGCCTCTCTTTCTCTCATCTCTCGTTCAATGTTTCCTCCTGTCTCTCTGTCTTTCTGTCTCTCTGCATTTCTCTCTCTCTAACCCTGCTTCACCCTGTTTCTGTTTCTCTGTTTTCCTTCTCCCTGTCTGTATCCATCTCTCTCTCTGTCTCTCTCTCTCTCTGTGTCTCTCTCTCTGTCTCTATCTCTGTCTCTCTCTCTCTCTGTCTCTCTTTCTGTCTCTCACTCTCTCTCTCTCTCTGTCTCTCTCTCCCTGTCTCTCTCTCCCTGTCTCTCTCCCTGTCTCTCTCTCTCTCTCTCACTCTCTGTCTCTCTCTCTGTCTCTCTCTCTGTCTCTCTCTCTGTCTCTCTCTCTGTCTCTCTCTCTCTCTCTCCCTCTGTCTCTCTCTCTGTCTCTCCCTCTGTCTCTCTCTCTGTCTCTCTGTCTCTCTCTCTGTCTCTCTCTCTGTCTCTCTCTCTCTGTCTCTCTCTCTGTCTCTCTCCTTGTCTGTCTCTCTCTCTCCCTCTCTCTCTCTCCCTGTCTTCCTGTCTCTCCCCCTCTCTCCCTGTCTCTCTATATTTACGTCTCCCTCTCTCTCCCTCTCTCTCTGTCTCTCTCTCTCTGCCTGTGTCTCTCTCTCTCCCTCTCTCTGCCTGTCTCTGTCTCTCTGCCTGTGTGTCCCCCTCTCCCTCTCTCTGCCTGTCTCTCTCTCTCTGCCTGTGTATTTCCCTCCCTCGCTCTGCCTGTGTCTCTTTCTCTCCCTCTCTCGTTTTCTCTCTCTTTCTCATTTCCCTCTCTCTCTTTCTGTCTGTTCCTGTCTCCTTCCTTTACTTCAGTCACCCACCTTCACCTTGTCTGTTCTTTTCCAGGCTCCGCGCGTTGTGCTGCCCGACACAGTCTACTCGGTGGTCTCAGGCCCTCGAGCTCTGTGACAGTGGATCCATTCCCCTGCGCTTGGTGTTTGCACTCAGGATATGTCATCCTGAAAATTAGGGTGACTGGTATTCCAGTAACCGATGGAAATTGAAGAGCTGTGTGATTAATGAAACCTTTGAAGGATGGTCCATTTGGTGCTGCACTAAGTCCTGGTTATCCATTACCCCCTAATCTACATCCTCTCCCGTTCAGGCAATACCTTGTGTTCAAACTCCTTCAAGCTGTTGGGACTACAAAAGACTGGAAATCTGCCAATGGGTTCCAAAAAAACAATGGGATTCAAGGCTGGAGTCAGGAATGGAGATAAAGGCAAAATACTGCAGATGCTGGAAACCTGAAACAAAAATAAAAAATGCTGGAAAAACTCAGCAGGGCTGAAGATGAGTTTCACGGATTCGAAACATTGAGTTTTCCAGTAATTTTTGTTTTGGTTTCAGGAACGGAGAAGTGGGACAGGGATTGCATGCAAGGTTCCAGTGAAGTGCGGCAGGCTAAGAGCAGAGCAAATCGAGTTTACCAAAAATTATATAGAGTGTTTCAGTCAGTTAAATGTGGAAGGAGTGTTTCCTCTGATTGAAAGGTCAGAGGGCATGAAAGGAGAGAGCGGGGCACTGGGATTAGTTTGGGGATTGATACTGGGCTATGGGGAAAGAGTGGGACTGTAGGATTAGTTTGGGATTGATACAGGGCTATGGGGAAAGAGTGGGGCAGTGGGATTAGTTTGGGATTGATACAGGGCTATGGGGAGAGAGCGGGGCAGTGGGATTAGTTTGGGGATTGATACAGGGCTATGGGGAGAGAGCGGGGCAGTGGGATTAGTTTGGGGATTGATACAGGGCTATGGGGAGGGAGTGGGACACTGGGATTAGTTTGGGGATTGGTACAGGGCTATGGGGCGAGAGTGGGGCACTGGGATTGGTTTGGGATTGATACAGGGCTATGGGGAGAGAGCGGGGCACTGGGATTAGTTTGGGGATTGGTACAGGGCTATGGGGAGAGAGTGGGGCACTTGGATTAGTTTGGGGATTGATACTGGGCTATGGGGAGAGAGTGGGGCACTGGGATTAGTTTGAGGATTGGTACAGGGCTATGGAGAGAGAGTGGGGCACTGGGATTAGTTTGGGATTGATACAGGGCTATGGGGAGAGAGTGCGGCAGTGGGATTAGTTTGGGGATTGATAGAGCTATGGGGAGAGAGTGGGGCACTGGGATTAGTTTGGGGATTGATACAGGGTTATGGGGAGAGAGTGGGTCAGTGGGATTAGTTTGGGATTGATACAGGGCTATGGGGAGAGAGTGGGGCAGTGGGATTAGTTTGGGGATTGGTACAGGGCTATGGGGAGAGAGCGGGACAGTGGGATTAGTTTGGGATTGATACAGGGCTATGGGGAGAGAGTGGGTCAGTGGGATTAGTTTATGGGCTGATACAGGGCTACGGGGAGAGATTGGGGCACTGGGATTAGTTTATGGGCTGATACAGGGGTACAATGTGATGTAAATAATTTGAAATAAAATGGTGATTAATGCTGTTTAATCTGATTTAATTCTTCCTGGTAGAAGTTTAACACATCACTCTCCCTGTCCAAACTGTAGGACTGTCGGTGATTATAAGGGGGGCGATGGGGGTGATTATAGAGGGAGGGGTGTGGGTGATTATAAGGGGGGGTGTGGGTGATTATAAGGGGGGGTGTGGGTGATTATAAGGGGGAGTGTGGGTGATTATAAGGGGGAGTGTGGGTGATTATAAGGGGGGGTGTGGGTGATTATAAGGGGGAGTGTGGGTGATTATAAGGGGGGGTGTGGGTGATTATAAGGGGGGTGTGGGTGATTATAGGGGGTGTGGGTGATTATATTGGGGGGGTGTGTGGGTGATTATAGGGGAGGGGGGCGTTGGTCATTATTGGCTTTGTGACTCTGCACCCCCACCCCTGACACACCCCCCGCCACATCCTTGGAATATTCCGGTAAATCCCCCCCGCTCCCTCTCCAAGACCTCGACCCCCTTGTGAATGTGTCCAGCCGAGGATTGGACAGAATATTGTGGCTGCAGCTGAACTTTTCACAGAATCACAGAGCAGAAGAGGCCCTTCGGCCCATCGAGTCTGTACCGACACGTGAGAAACACCTGACCTGCCTACCTAATCCCATTGACCAGCACTTGGCCCATAGCCTTGAATGTTGTGACGTGCCAAGTGCTCATCCAGGTACTTTTTAAAGGATGTGAGGGAACCCGCCTCCACCACCCTCCCAGGCAAACATTCCAGACCCTCACCACCCTCTGGGTAAAAAAGTTTTTACTCACATCCCCCCTAAACCTCCTGCCCCTCACCTTGAACTTATGTCCCCTCGTGACTGACCCTTCAACCAAGGGGAACAGCTGCTCCCTATCCACCCTGTCCATGCCCCTCATAATCTTGTACACCTCGATCAGGTCGCCCCTCAGTCTTCTCTGCTCCATCGAAAACAACCCAAGTCTATCCAACCTCTCTTCATCACTTAAATGTTTCATCCCAGGCAACATCCTGGTGAATCTCCTCTGCACCCCCTCCAGTACAATCACATCCTTCCTATAATGTGGTGACCAGAACTGCACACAGTACTCCAGCTGTGGCCTCACCAAGGTTCTATACAACTCCAACATGACCTCCCTACTTTCGTAATCTATGCCTCGATTGATAAAGGCAAGTGTCCCATATGCCTTTTTCACCACCCCACTAACATGTCCCTCCGCCTTCAGAGATCTATGGACACACACGCCAAGGTCCCTTTGTTCCTCAGAACGTCTATATCTTCCTGTAGCCCAAGACACTCAACCTCACTGTTAACCACCCGGCCAATCTTTGTGTCATCCGCAAACTTCCTAATCCTACCCCCCACATAGTCAGCTATGTTGTTTATATAAATGACGAATAATAGGGGACCCAGCACAGATCCCTGTGGTACACCACTGGACACTGGCTTCCAGTCACTAAAGCATCCTTCTGTCATCACCCTCTGTCTCCTACAACTAAGCCAATTTTGAATCCGCATTATCAAATTACCCTGTATCCCATGTGCATTTGCCTTCTTTATAAGTCTCCCATGTGGGACCTTGTCAAAGGCTTTGCTGAAATCCATATAAACTACATCAACTGCACTACCCTCATCTACACACCTGGTCACCTCCTCAAAAAATTCAATCAAATTTGTTAGGCATGACCTCCCTCTGACAAAGCCATGCTGACTATGATGTGAAGTATTCGTTCAACACTCTACTGATGTCCTCTGGCTCCACCCATAGATTGCCCTCTTGGTCCCTAATGGGCCCTACTCTTTCCCTGGTTATCCTCTTCCCATTGATATACTTATAGAGTATGTTGGGATTTTCCCTACTTTTACCAGCCAGAGCTTTCTCATATCCCCTCTTTGCTCTCCTAATTGCTTTCTTAAGCTCCACCCTGCACTTTCTGTACTCCACTAATGCCTCCGCTGATTTGCTTCCCTTGTACCTGCTAAAAGCCTCTCTTTTCCTTCTCATCGTAACCTGAATATCTCTGGTCATCCATGGTTCTCTGGGCTTGTTACTCCTTCCTATCACCCGAGAGGGAACATGTTGAGTCTGTACCCTCCCCATTTCCTTTTTGAACACCCCCCACTCTTCCTCTGTAGATTTCCCCACAAGTAACTATTCCCAGTCTCCACTCCATCCATCCTCTCTGTCTCTCTCTCTCTTTCTCTCTCTCTGTCTCTCTCTCTCTCTCTGTCTCTCTCTCTTTCTGTCAGTCTCTCTCTCTCTCTCTCTGTCTCTCTCTCTCTCTGTCTCTCTGTCTCTCTCTCTCTCTCTCTGTCTGTCAGTCTCTCTCTCTCTCTCTCTGTCTCTCTCTGTCTCTCTCTCTCTGTCTCTAATTCTCTCTCTCTCTCTGTCTCTAATTCTCTCTCTCTCTCTGTCTCTCTGTCTCTCTCTCTCTCTCTCTCTCTCTGTGTCTCTGTCTCTCTCTCTGTCTCTCTCTCTCTCTCTCTCTCTCTGACTGGGTGTTGGTCACCTGTCCCTCATATCGATTTGTGCAGCTGGGGATTGAATTTGGTTGTGGATAATGTTTCTGTTCAGTGCTTTGTCTTCTTTTCCCATGATCGAGTCCGGAACAAAACGCTTGATGCAGGATTGCTGTTGCTTATTTGGATCGTTGGTATCTTCCTCCCAAACACCCGGCCAATCCCACCCCCCTTTTCCCCCCAACACTTTACTTAACATAGAAACTAGGAGCAGGAGGAGGCCATTTGGCCCTTCGAGCCTGCTCCCCCATTCATTATGATCATGGCTGATCATCCAACTCAATAGCCTGTTCCCACTTTCTCCCCATACCCTTTGATCCCTTTCACCCCAAGGGCTATATCCAACTCCTTGACAACATACAATGTTTTGACCTCAACTGCTTTCTATGGTAAAGAATTCCACAGGCTCACCACTCTCTGGGTGAGGAAATTTCTCCTCATCTCAGTCCTAAATGTTCTACCCCGTATCCTCAGACTGTGACCCCTGGTTCTGGACTCCCCCCACCATCGGGAACATCCTTCCTGCATCTACCCTGTCTAGTCCTGTTAGAATTTTATAGGCTTCTATGAGATCCCCCCTCATTCTTCTGAACTTGAGTGAATATAATCCTAACCGACTCAATCTCTCCTCATATGTCAGTCCCGCCATCCCAGGAATCAGTCTGGTAAACCTTCGCTGCACTCCCTCTAAAGCAAGAACATCCTCAGATAAGGAGACCAAAACTGCACACAATATTCCAGGTGTGGTCTCACCAAGGCCCCTGTACAATTACAGCAAGACATCCCTGTTCCTGTACTCGAATCCTCTGGCTATGAAGGCTAACATACCATTTGCCTTCTTTACCGCCTGCTGCACCTGCATGCTTACCTTCAGCGACTGGTGTACAAGGACACCCAGGTCTCGTTGCACATTCCCCTCTCTCAATTTATAGCCATTCAGATAATAATCTGCCTTCCTGTCTTTGCTACCAAAGTGGATAACCTCACATTTATCCACATTATACTGCATCTGCCATGCATTTGCCCACTCACTCAGCTTGTCCAAATCACACTCAAGCATCTCTGCATCCTCCTCACAGCTCACCCTCCCACCCAGCTTTGTGTCATCTGCAAATTTGGAGATACTACATTTAGCTGCCTCATCTAAATCATTAATATATATTGTGAATAGCTGGGGTCCCAGCACCGATCCCTCTGTTACCCCACTAGTCACTGCCTGCCATTCGGAAAAAGACCCGTTTATTCCTACTCTTTGTTTCCTGTCTGCCAACCAGTTTTCTATCCATTTCAATACACTCCCCCCAATCCCATGCGCTCTAATTTTACACGCCAATCTCTTAGGTGGGACTTTATCGAAAGCCTTCTGTAGGTCCAAATAAACCACATCCACTGGCTCCCCCTCATCAACTCTACTAGTTACATTCTCGTAAAACTCCAATAGATTAGTCAAGCATGATTTCCCTTTCGTAAATCCATGCTGACTCTGTCCAATCCTGCCACTGTTTTCCAAGTGTTCAGTTATTAAATCTTTCATGATGGACTCTGGAATTTTCCCCACTCCCAACGTCAGGCTGACTGGTCTATAATTCCTTGTTTTCTCTCTACCTCCCTTTTTAAATAGTGGGGTTACTTTAGCTACCCTCCAATCTGTAGGAACTGTTCCAGAGTCTATAGACTCTCAGAAGATGACCACCAACGCATCCACTATTTCTAGAGCCACTTCCTTAAGTTCTCTGGGATGTAAATTAACAGGACCTGGGGATTTATCGGCCTTCAATCCCATCAATTTCTCCAACAGCATTTCCCTACTAATACTGATTTCTTTCAGTTCCTCCCTCTCACTAAACCCTGTGTTCCCCAACATTTCTGGTATGTTATCAGTGTCCTCCTTTGTGAAGACAGAACCAGTATTTAGTTGGTCAGCCATTTCTTTGTTCCCCATTATAAATTCCCCTGTTTCTGACTGTAAGGGACATACATTTGTCTTCACCAATCTTTTTCTCTTCAGATACCTATAGAAACTTTTACAGTCAGTTTTTATGTTCCCTGCAAGCTTACCCTCGTACTCTTATTTTGCCTTCTTAATCAATCCCTTGGTCCTCCTTTGCTGAACTCTAAAGTGTTCCCAATCCTCAGATCTGTTGATTTTTCTGGCCAATTTGTATGCCTCTTCCTTGGATCTAATTACTATCTCTAATTTCCCTTGTAAACCATGGTATGGCCACCTTTCCTGTTTAACTTTTGCACCAGGCAGGAATAAACAATTGTTGCAGTTCACCCATGCGCTCTTTGAATGTTTGCCATTGCCTATCCCTAACCCTAACCCTAACCCTAACCCTAACCCTAACCCTAACCCTAACCCTAACCCTAACCCTAACCCTAACCCTAACCCTAACCCTAACCCTAACACTTTAAGTAGCGTTTCCCAATCCATCATAGCCAACTCGTGCCTCATACCATCGTAGTTTCCTTTATTAAGATTCAGGACCCTAGTCTCAGAATCAACTCTGTCACTCTCCATCTTGATGAAGAATTCTATCATATTATGGTCGCTCATCCCCAAGGGGCCTCGCATAACTAGATTGCTAATTATTCCTTTCTCATTACACAATACCCAGTCTAGGATGGCCTGTTCTCTCGTTGGTTCCTCAATGTATTGGTCCAGAAAACCATCCCGTATACACTCCAGGAATTCCTCCTCTACGGTATTGTTACTGATTTGATTTGCCCAACCTATATGCAGATTAAAGTCACTCATAATTCCAGATGTTCCTTTATTACATGCGTCTCTAATTTCCTGTTTAATGCCATTCCCAACATCACCACGACAGTTTGGGGGTCTATATACAACCCCCAGTAACGTTTTTTGCCCCTTAGTGTTTCTCAGCTCTACCCATACAGGTTCCACATCGTCGGAGCTAATATCTTTCCTCACTATTGAGTTAATTTCCTCTTTAACCAGAAATGCATCTCCACCGGCTTATCCTTTTTGTCTGTCCTTATCACGGATATGAGTGGGCTGCAGGAAATGCTGGTCAGATCACTACATCATACTACATTCACACCAAGAGAGAAAGAGACACAGTCGTTGGCGAGAGAGAGAGAGAAAGCTGCCTTTTAAAATGTGAGTATCAGTGGATCTTGGAGAGCAAACTCAGTCACTCCCTCTCTCCATGTCTCTCTCTCTCCATCTTTCTGTCTCTATCTATCTCTATGGCTGACTCTCCCTTTCTCCTTCTCTGTTCCCCTCTCTTTCTCACTCTACCGTCTATCCCTTTATCTGCCGTCCTCTCTATGACTGTCCCTCTCTTTGTCTCCCTGACTCTCTTTATCTCTCTGTGTCTCTCTGACTCTGTCCATCTGACATTCTCACTCTGTGCCCATCTCTGTTTCTGTCTGTCAGTCCCTCTCCTTCTCTGTCTGTCACTCTGTCTCGCTCATTTTTTCTCTCTGTCTCTGTCTCTCTTTCTGTCTCTCTTTCTCTGTCTCTCTTTCTCTGTCTCCTCTGTCTCTCAGTTTTTCTCTCTGTCACTCTCTCTCTCTCTCTCTCTCTCCCCTCTCTGTCACTCTCTCTCTCTGTGTCACTCTCTCCCTCTCTGTCACTCTCTCTCTCTCTGTCACTCTCTCCCTCTCTGTTACTCTCTCTCTCTCTCTCTCTCTCTCTCACTCTCTCTCTCTCTGTCACTCTCTCTCTCTCTCTGTCTTGATCACTCAAGACGGGTAGTCACATAGCGGTAATGGTACTGACCTCATAAACCAGAGACTTTGACTCTCCCCCCAGGAGACACGGGTTTAAATCCCACTCTGGGAGCCTGTGGAATTTAAATTCAATGAATAGCTGCTCTCAGTAATGGTGACCATCAACCCGTTGCTGGTGTTAAAATGTTGTAGAAGCCCATCTGCTTCACTGAGGCCCTTTAGGGAAGGAAATCTGCTGCTCTTACCCGGTCTGGCCTACGTGTGACTTCAGAGCCACAGCGATGTGACTGATTGTAGACTGGACTTGGAAATGGGCCCAGAAATTGCGGAGCAAATATGTGCACAATTTGTGGAGGTGTGTAAAAACATTAACAAGGGGATAATTATCTTAGATGATTTCAACTTTCCCAACAGTAATTGGGGTAGACATAGTGTTAAGGGCTTGGATGGAGTGGGTTTCTTGAAATGTGTACAGGAGAACTTTTTAGGTCAATATGTAGAGGGTCCAACAAGGGACGGTGCAGTGCTGGACATAATTCTGGGGAATGAAGCCGGACAGGTGGCTGAGGTGGTGGTGGGGGAGCATTTTAGTGATAGCGACCACAACATGGTACAGTTTAAGTTTGTTATGGACAAAGAAATAGACAAGTTGCAAAAAAATGTTTTGGATTGGGGGAGAGTGGATTTTAGTAAAATAAGGCAGGATCTGGCCAAGGTAGACTGGGAACAGTTACTTGTGGGGAAATCTACAGAGGAACAGTGGGGAGGTGTTCAAAAAGGAAATGGGGAGGGTACAGACTAAACATGCTCCCTCTAGGGTGATAGGAAGGAGTAACAAGCCCAGAGAACCATGGATGACCAGAGATATTCAGGTTACGATGAGAAGGAAAAGAGAGGCTTTTAGCAGATACAAGGGAAGCAAATCAGCGGAGACATTAGTGGAAAACAGAAAGTGCAGGGTGGAGCTTAAGAAAGCAATTAGGAGAGCAAAGAGGAGATATGAGAAAGCTCTGGCTGGTAAAAGTAGGGAAAATCCCAAGATATTCTATAAGTATATCAATGGGAAGAGGATAACCAGGGAAAGAGTAGGGCCCATCACGGACCAAGGGGACAATCTATGGGTGGAGCCAGAGGACATCGCTAGAGTGTTGAACGAATACTTCACATCCGTCTTCACCCAAGAGAATGAGGTTGAAAGTATCGAACTCGGGGAGAGAGACTGTGAGGTTATTGAGCAAATTGATATAGGGAGTGACAAGGTATTGGAGGTGTTGGCAGGCTTAAAAGTGGACAAATCTCCAGGTCTGGATAATTTGTGTCCCAGACTGCTGAGGGAGGCAAGGGAGGAGATCGCAGGGGCTCTGACCCAAATTTTTAATCCCACTCTGGCCACGGGGGAGATGCCAGAGGACTGGAGAACAGCTAATGTGGTTCCGCTATTTAAGAAGGGTTGTAGAGATAAGCCAGGGAACTACAGGCCAGTGAGTCTCACGTCAGTGGTAGGGAAACTATTGGAGAAATTTCTGAAGGAAAGAATCTATCTGCACTTGGAAAGGCAAGGTTTGATCAGAGATAGTCAGCATGGCTTTGTCAGAGGGAGGTCATGCCTAACAAATTTCACAGAATCATACAGTGCAGAAGAGGCCCTTCGGCCCATCGAGTCTGCACCAACACCGTGAGAAACACCTGACCTGCCTACCTAATCCCATTGACCAGCACTTGGCCCATAGCCTTGAATGTTATGACGTGCCAAGTGCTCATCCAGGTACTTTTTAAAGGATGTGAGGCAACCCGCCTCCACCACCCTCCCAGGCAGCGCATTCCAGACCCTCACCACCCTCTGGGTAAAAAGGTTTTTCCTCACATCCCCCCTAAACCTCCTGCCCCTCACCTTGAACTTATGTCCCCTTGTGACTGACCCTTCAACCAAGGGGAACAGCTGCTCCCTATCCACCCTGTCCATGCCCCTCATAATCTTGTACACCTCGATCAGGTCGCCCCTCAGTCTTCTCTGCTCCAACGAAAACAACCCAAGTCTATCCAACCTCTCTTCATCACTTAAATGTTTCATCCCAGGCAACATCCTGGTGAATCTCCTCTGCACCCCCTCCAGTACAATCACATCCTTCCTATAATGTGGTGACCAGAACTGCACACAGTACTCCAGCTGTGGCCTCACCAAGGTTCTAATCAACTCCAACATGACCTCCCTACTTTTGGAATTTATGCCTTGATTGATAAAGCCAAGTGTCCCATATGCCTTTTTCACCACCCCACTAACATGCCCCTCCGCCTTCAGAGATCTATGGACACACACGCCAAGGTCCCATTTGATTGAATTTTTTGAGGAGGTGACCAGGTGTGTAGATGAGGGTTGTGCAGTGGATGTAGTTTATATGGATTTCAGCAAAGCCTTTGACAAGGTCCCACATGGGAGACTTATAAAGAAGGGAAAGGCACATGGGATACAGGGTAATTTGATAAGGTGGATTCAAAATTGGCTTAGTTGTAGGAGGCAGAGGGTGATGACAGAAGGATGCTTTAGTGACTGGAAGCCAGTGTCCAGTGGCGTACCACAGGGATCTGTGCTGGGTCCCCTATTATTCGTCATTTATATAAACGACATAGATGTCTATGTGGGGGGGTAGGATTAGTAAGTTTGCGGATGACACAAAGATTGGCCGGGTGGTTAACAGTGAGGTTGAGTCTCTTGGGCTACAGGAAGATATAGACGGGATGGTCAAATGGGCAGATAAGTGGCAGATGGAATTTAACCCTGAAAAGTGTGAGATGATACACTTTGGAAGGAGTAATTTGACAAGGAAATATTCAATGAACAGCATGACACTAGGAAGTTATGAGGAACAAAGGGACCGTGTCCCTCTCCGTCTTTCTGTGTTTCTCTTTGTCTTTCTCTCTATCACACTGTGTCTCCCTCTCCCTCTGTCTCTCTCTCCCTCTGTCTCTCTCTCCCTCTGTCTCTCTCTCCCTCTGTCTCTCTCTCCCTCTGTCTCTCTCTCCCTCTGTCTCTCTCTCCCTCTGTCTCCCTCTCCCTCTGTCTCCCTCACAGACACAAGGGAAGGTGAGAGTGTGTACTGAGGGTGTGCTGCACTGTCGGAGGGTCAGTACTGAGGGAGTGCTGCACTATCGGAGGGTCAGTACTGAGGGGGTACTGCACTGTCAGAGGGTCAGTACTGAGGGAGTGCTGCACTGTCGGAGGGTCAGTACTGAGGGAGTGCTGCACTGTCGGAGGGTCAGTACTGAGGGAGTGCTGCACTATCGGAGGGTCAGTACTGAGGGAGTGCCGCACTGTCGGAGGATCAGTATTGAGGGAGTGCCGCACTGTCGGAGGGTCAGTATTGAGGGAGTGCCGCACTGTCGGAGGGTCAGTACTGAGGGAGTGCCGCACTGTCGGAGGGTCAGTACTGAGGGAGTGCTGCACTGTCGGAGGGTCAGTACTGAGGGAGTGCCGCACTGTCGGAGGGTCAGTACTGAGGGAGTGCCGCACTGTCGGAGGGTCAGTACTGAGGGAGTGCTGCACTGTTTGTCCTCGGTTGGAGCAGACCCACATCCCACCCTTACCCTGGGGAGAGACTCCCCGCGACGCTCACCTTCCATCTGGGGGTGTGGGTATGATCATTCCCAGGGTTGAGTATCACAACGATGGATCATCTCCGGAAGGCTGCTCCTGCCCCCAGTCCCCAAGGTCCGAATGCCTGGGATCTTGCTGTGCATTTTGTGTGTGTGTGGCAGGTTGGGCACATGGCCGTTCTGAGGTCTGTGTCTGTGATATTGGAGTCTTTCTGTGCAGTGCTGGACTCTGTTGTATTTGCTGGTTTCCAGACCGATTGATTCTCTCTCTCTTTCTCCCCACAGATGGATTCCAAATCTCTCCATTCCCACCCTCTCTGGCAGATTTACATCCTCCTTTCCCTCGGCTTTCCAGGTAAGTGACACGTCTGGAATCGACCCTGTGGACACGCGGCACAAGGCCATTCAGCCCCTCTCGATCCTGTTACACGGGAACAGGGGGAGGCCATTCAGCCCCTCTCGATCCTGTTACACAGGAACAGGAGGAGGCCATTCAGCCCCTCTCGATCCTGTTACACAGGAACAGGAGGAGGCCATTCAGCCCCTCTCGATCCTGTTACACAGGAACAGGAGGAGGCCATTCAGCCCCTCTCGATCCTGATACACAGGAACAGTGGGAGGCCATTCAGCCCCTCTCGATCCTGTTACACAGGAACAGGAGGAGGCCATTCAGCCCCTCTCGATCCTGATACACAGGAACAGGGGGAGGCCATTCAGCCCCCCTCGATCCTGATACACAGGAACAGGAGGAGGCCATTCAGCCCCTCTCGATCCTGATACACAGGAACAGGAGGAGGCCATTCAGCCCCTCTCGATCCTGATACACAGGAACAGGGGGAGGCCATTCAGCCCCTCTCGATCCTGTTACACAGGAACAGGAGGAGGCCATTCAGCCCCTCTCGATCCTGATACACAGGAACAGGGGGAGGGCATTCAGCCCCTCTCGATCCTGATACACAGGAACAAGAGGAGGCCATTCAGCCCCTCTCGATCCTGATACACAGGAACAAGAGGAGGCCATTCAGCCCCTCTCGAGACTGTTACACAGGAACAGGAGGAGGCCATTCAGCCCCTCTCGATCCTGATACACAGGAACAGGAGGAGGCCATTCAGCCCCCCTCGATCCTGATACACAGGAACAGGGGGAGGCCATTCAGCCCCTCTCGATCCTGTTACACAGGAACAGGAGGAGGGCATTCAGCCCCTCTCGATCCTGATACACAGGAACAAGAGGAGGCCATTCAGCCCCTCTCGAGACTGTTACACAGGAACAGGAGGAGGCCATTCAGCCCCTCTCGATCCTGATACACAGGAACAGGAGGAGGCCATTCAGCCCCCCTCGATCCTGATACACAGGAACAGGAGGAGGCCATTCAGCCCCTCTCGATCCTGATACACAGGAACAGGAGGAGGCCATTCAGCCCCTCTCGATCCTGATACACAGGAACAGGAGGAGGCCATTCAGCCCCTCTAGATCTTGATACAAAATAATTAACCCGTCTCTCTCTTTATTTCTGTCTTTTCCTGTCTCTCTCTCTCTCAATCACTCTTTCTTTATGTCACATTCTCTCTCTCTTACTCTCTCTCTACCTCTCCATCGCTCGCTCTGTCTCAGTATCACTCTCTCTCTCTGTCACCCTCCCTGTCCCTCTCTCTCTCTCCCTCTCTCTCTCTCTCACACACCTTTACCTCTTCGGTCTGTTTCTCTCTGTCCCTCCCTCTCTCTCTCTCTTGCCCCTTCACTCTCTCTCCTTGTCTGAAGAGTGTGCTGGGCTGTTGGAAGGTGAGTTCCCCTCACTCACGCCTCCCTCTGTTAATGATGCAGGTTTGGGACAGTCTGGAGGGGACACTGTCCCTCGATCCCTGGTGAATGGATGTCTGGGGGAAGCAGTCAAGTTGACTCCCAGTTTTCCGATAAAGACGTATGAGAAGCTGATATGGAGGCACATTGTGGAAGGGAACATTACAATACTCTGTGGAGAACCAACAGTAGGAAGTTGCAAGTCCATGGAGAGAGGTAGAATCACACTAAACCCCAGTCTTCTAGAGCTGGAATTAAACTCCCTTCAACACTCAGACCAGGGACGGTATCAAATAGAAGCCGGTGGTGAATGGAAAATAGATCATGGGGAGGAATTTGACCTGCGACTGTCCGGTAAGCAGTGAGATTGGACACAGTCTCTCAATCCAGTTCACAGTTTGAACACTTTGAGTCATGGCTACCACCCAACACAGGGCAAACCAACCTCCTGTACACAACTGAGGGAGGGAGCGCAGTCAGAGGGTGAGGACTGATGAAGTTACAATGTAGAGGGAGCTGAGAGAGAGTGGGAGAGTAGCGAGAGCTGAGAGTGAGTGGGAGAGTAGAGGGAGCTGAGAGCGAGTGGGAGAGTAGAGGGAGCTGAGAGCGAGTGGGAGAGTAGAGGGAGCTGAGAGCGAGTGGGAGAGTAGATGGAGCTGAGAGCGAGTGGGAGAGTAGAGGGAGCTGAGAGTGAGTGGGAGAGTAGAGGGAGCTGAGAGCGAGTGGGAGAGTAGAGGGAGCTGAGAGCGAGTGGGAGAGTAGAGGGAGCTGAGAGCGAGTGGGAGAGTAGAGGGAGCTGAGAGCGAGTGGGAGAGTAGAGGGAGCTGAGAGCGTGTGGGAGAGTAGAGGGAGCTGAGAGCGAGTGGGAGAGTAGAGGGAGCTGAGAGTGAGTGGGAGAGTAGAGGGAGCTGAGAGTGAGTGGGAGAGTAGAGGGAGCTGAGAGTGAGTGGGCGAGTAGGGGGAGCTGAGAGTGAGTGGGAGAGTAGAGGGAGCTGAGAGTGAGTGGGAGAGTAGAGGGAGCTGAGAGTGAGTGGGAGAGTAGAGGGAGCTGAGAGTGATTGGGAGAGTAGAGGGAGCTGAGAGTGAGTGGGAGAGTAGAGGTAGCTGAGAGAGAGTTGGAGAGTAGAGGGAGCTGGGAGAGAGTTGGAGAGTAGTTGGAGCTGGGAGAGAGTTGGAGAGTAGTTGGAGCTGGGAGAGAGTTGGAGAGTAGAGGGAGCTGGGAGAGGGTCGGAGAGTAGATGGAGCTGGGAGAGGGTTGGAGAGTAGATGGAGCTGGGAGAGAGTTGGAGAGTAGAGGGAGCTGGGAGAGGGTTGGAGAGTAGATGGAGCTGGGAGAGAGTTGGAGAGTAGAGGGAGCTGGGAGAGGGTTGGAGAGTAGAGGGAGCTGGGAGAGGGTTGGAGAGTAGAGGGAGCTGGGAGAGGGTTGGAGAGTAGAGGGACCTGGGAGAGGGTTGGAGAGTAGATGGAGCTGGGAGAGGGTTGGAGAGTAGATGGAGCTGGGAGAGGGTCGGAGAGTAGATGGAGCTGGGAGAGAGTTGGAGAGTAGATGGAGCTGGGAGAGGGTCGGAGAGTAGAGGGAGCTGGGAGAGAGTTGGAGAGTAGATGGAGCTGGGAGAGGGTCGGAGAGTAGATGGAGCTGGGAGAGGGTTGGAGAGTAGATGGAGCTGGGAGAGAGTTGGAGAGTAGAGGGAGCTGGGAGAGGGTTGGAGAGTAGAGGGAGCTGGGAGAGGGTTGGAGAGTAGATGGAGCTGGGAGAGAGTTGGAGAGTAGAGGGACCTGGGAGAGAGTTGGAGAGTAGAGGGAGCTGGGAGAGGGTTGGAGAGTAGATGGAGCTGGGAGAGGGTCGGAGAGTAGATGGAGCTGGGAGAGAGTTGGAGAGTAGAGGGAGCTGGGAGAGGGTTGGAGAGTAGATGGAGCTGGGAGAGAGTTGGAGAGTAGAGGGAGCTGGGAGAGGGTTGGAGAGTAGATGGATCTGGGGGATGGTTGATCTGCTGGTGGAGCTGAGGGTGAACTGAAGCTTAGAGGAATTTGAGATAATGTCGGTGTTGAAGCAGTTTGGAGCCACATTGTTCTTTATCTTCTTTTCTCCCCTGAGCCTGGTCTCCATCACCTTCTCCATCGTTCTTCACCACATCCAGAAGCTGTTCCTCAGCCCATCATCCAGATGAGGAACTTCTCCGCCAATGGGACATGCCATGTGAGGTTGAAGTGCATGGTGGAGAATGGTAGTAACGTTACCTTCACCTGGCAGCTGGCAGGAAGTGACCTCACAGCGAAGGAGAGCGGAGATACTCTGAGGGGCAAGTGGAAGACGCTGGAGATAAAAGTATCACCAAATTTCACCCAGAGTTACAGCTGCACAGCAAGAAACCCGGGCTGTAACCAGACAGTGACTATTCACCTCAACAACACCTGCAGCCATGGAGAAGATACAGACACAGGGGAAGGTGAGAGTGTTTGATGGGGTCAGTGTAGAGGGAGCTTTACTCTGTATCTAACCCCGTGCTGTACCTGTCCTGGGAGTGTTTGATGGTGACAGTGTAGAGGGAGCTTTACTCTGTATCTAACCCCGTGCTGTACCTGTCCTGGGAGTGTTTGATGGGGTCAGTGTAGAGGGAGCTTTACTCTGTATCTAACCCCGTGCTGTACCTGTCCTGTGAGTGTTTGATGGGGACATTGTAGAGGGAGCTTTACTCTGTATCTAACCCCGTGCTGTACCTGTCCTGGGAGTGTTTGATGGGAACAGTGTAGAGGGAGATTTACTCTGTATCTAACCCCGTGCTGTACCTGTCCTGGGAGTGTTTGATGGGGACGGTGTAGAGGGAGATTTACTCTGTATCTAACCCCGTGCTGTACCTGTCCTGGGAGTGTTTGATGGGGACAGTGTAGAGGGAGCTTTACTCTGTATCTAACCCCGTGCTGTACCTGTCCTGGGAGTGTTTGATGGGGACAGTGTAGAGGGAGCTTTACTCTGTATCTAACCCCGTGCTGTACCTGTCCTGTGAGTGTTTGATGGGAACAGTGTAGAGGGAGCTTTACTCTGTATCTAACCCCGTGCTGTACCTGTCCTGGGAGTGTTTGATGGGGACAGTGTAGAGGGAGCTTTACTCTGTATCTAACCCCGTGCTGTACCTGTCCTGGGAGTGTTTGATGGGAACAGTGTAGAGGGAGATTTACTCTGTATCTAACCCCGTGCTGTACCTGTCCTGGGAGTGTTTGATGGGAACAGTGTAGAGGGAGATTTACTCTGTATCTAACCCCGTGCTGTACCTGTCCTGGGAGTGTTTGATGGGGACGGTGTAGAGGGAGATTTACTCTGTATCTAACCCCGTGCTGTACCTGTCCTGGGAGTGTTTGATGGGGACAGTGTAGAGGGAGCTTTACTCTGTATCTAACCCCGTGCTGTACCTGTCCTGGGAGTGTTTGATGGGGACAGTGTAGAGGGAGCTTTACTCTGTATCTAACCCCGTGCTGTACCTGTCCTGTGAGTGTTTGATGGGAACAGTGTAGAGGGAGCTTTACTCTGTATCTAACCCCGTGCTGTACCTGTCCTGGGAGTGTTTGATGGGGACAGTGTAGAGGGAGCTTTACTCTGTATCTAACCCCGTGCTGTACCTGTCCTGGGAGTGTTTGATGGGGACAGTGTAGAGGGAGCTTTACTCTGTATCTAACCCCGTGCTGTACCTGTCCTGGGAGTGTTTGATGGGGACAGTGTAGAGGGAGCTTTACTCTGTATCTAACCCCGTGCTGTACCTGTCCTGGGAGTGTTTGATGGGGACGGTGTAGAGGGAGATTTACTCTGTATCTAACCCCGTGCTGTACCTGTCCTTGGAGTGTTTGATGGGGACAGTGTAGAGGTAGCATTACTCTGTATCTAACCCCCTGCTGTACCTGTCCTGGGAGTGTTTGATGGGGACAATGTAGAGGGAGCTTTACTCTGTATCTAACCCCGTGCTGTACCTGTCCTGGGAGTGTTTGATGGGGACAGTGTAGAGGGAGATTTACTCTGTATCTAACCCCGTGCTGTACCTGTCCTGGGAGTGTTTGATGGGGACAGTGTAGAGGGAGATTTACTCTGTATCTAACCCCGTGCTGTACCTGTCCTGGGAGTGTTTGATGGGGACAGTGTAGAGGGAGATTTACTCTGTATCTAACCCCGTGCTGTCCCTGTCCTGGGAGTGTTTGATGGGAACAGTGTAGAGGGAGATTTACTCTGTATCTAACCCCGTGCTGTTCCTGTCCTGGGAGTGTTTGATGGGGACGGTGTAGAGGGAGATTTACTCTGTATCTAACCCCGTGCTGTACCTGTCCTGGGAGTGTTTGATGGGAACAGTGTAGAGGGAGATTTACTCTGTATCTAACCCCGTGCTGTACCTGTCCTGGGAGTGTTTGATGGGAACAGTGTAGAGGGAGATTTACTCTGTATCTAACCCCGTGTTGTACCTGTCCTGGGAGTGTTTGATGGGGACAGTGTAGAGGGAGTTTTACTCTGTATCTAACCCCGTGCTGTACCTGTCCTGGGAGTGTTTGATGGGGACATTGTAGAGGGAGCTTTACTCTGTATCTAACCCCGTGCTGTTCCTGTCCTGGGAGTGTTTGATGGGGACATTGTAGAGGGAGCTTTACTCTGTATCTAACCCCGTGCTGTTCCTGTCCTGGGTGTGTTTGATGGGGACAGTGTAGAGGGAGCTTTACTCTGTATCTAACCCTGTGATGTCCCTTTCTCTGCTGTTATTGCTGTTGAGACAATGAGAATGATGTGATGGGCCACGAGTCGATGAACCAGTTTGACTGAACTCTGAATTGCCTCTGTTTAAACCTTATCATTTCCCTCTCCAACCAGATTCACCATCCTGCAGCTCTCCCTGTCTTGTGAAGCTGACCATCTCTGTCATCGTTCTGACCAGTCTCCTCTCCGTTATTCTCATCGTCCATGTGATCAGTCGGACCAGCAAAGGTTGAGAATTAGCAGCTCATTCCTCATTTTTACTGAGTGTCACTGATCAATATTCATGGACAAAGCAATAGAGAGAGAGAGACTGAGACTGAGAGAGAGAGAGAGAGACTGAGGGAGAGAGAGACTGAGGGAGAGAGAGACTGAGGGAGAGAGGGAGAGGGAGACTAGGAGAGAGAGAGGGAGAGGAAGCAAGATGAAGGATGAGGGAGATAGAGAAGTGGAGAGAGACAGAGAGAACGGCAGAGAGGCTGAGTGGGAAGTAGAGAAAGAGATTGAGACAGACAATTACAGATTGGGGGAGAGGCAGAGGGAGAGGCAGAGAGCAAGAAATATTGAGAGGGAGAGAGAAAGATAGACGGAGAGAGAGGGATTGAGAGGGAAAGAGATAGAGAGAGTGAGTAATTGAGAGAGAAACAGAGTCTGAGAGAAAGCACAAGTCAGAAACAGAGACACAGTCAGACATAGTGAGATGAAGAAATAGTGAGAGAGATAACGGTTGAGAGACAGGCGTAAGAGATAGATAGCAGAAAGGGTGAGAGTGCGGAGAGAAAGAGAAATTGAGATAATGAATGTGTGAAGGGGAGAGAGGGAGAGGGGGAGATAATGACTGAGAGATGGTGTGTGAGAGGGAGGTTCCAGGTAGTTCAACTGAGAGACAGACAGAGAGAGAGGGAGACGTGACAGAGAGACAGAGATAGAGAGAGAGGGAGACGTGACAGAGAGAGATGGAGATCAGGGGTCCAGCTCTGTCTCAGGACTGGGTTCACTGACCTCCCTCCTTCTCTCTACCCTCAGGCACGGAGTTGGGGGGTAAAGGGACACGGGGACAAATTCCAGAAGGTAGGCGATTCCTTCACTTATTCCCCTCCCCCTCCCCACTTCCCTCTCACACCCCCTCCTCTTCCCCATCTCATCCCACCCCCTCTCCAGTTCCCTCCTGCATCCACCCTCCAGTCCCCATCTCCCTCCCACCTTCCCTTCCAGTATTCCCCGCTTCCTCCCCTCCCATCTCCACCATCCCCTCTCTTCTCCCCATTCCCTCCTCCCCCTCCCCTTCCCTTCTTCTCATCTCCTAACCCTCACCTCACCCTCACCTCTGCTCTCCCTTCCCTCAACTCTCCCCTCCTCTGCCCTCCCCTATCTCTGTTCCCTCTTCTCCCCTTTCCATTTCACTCATTCCTTCTTAATCCCTCTCCTCACCTCCCCTCCCTTTCCTCCCCTCTCCGCTCCTCTCCCTCCTCCTCTCGCCTCTCCCTCCTCTCTCCCCCCCCTCACTTTCTCCTCATCCTCCCTCGGGACACTCCCTCAGCGTCACACACCCAGAAGCGAGGGTCTGGATCTCCTGATCCCAATGGTTGTGTCTCCTGTCTCCCACACAGAGTTGCGAGGAGGTCACTCCAGCCCTGCCGGAGGAGGGACACAGGGACCTGTCTATGAGTTGGATGGATGAGGATTCGAGGAATCGGGGAGAGGAGGAGAGTGAGGAGAAGAGGGAGGGAGTGGGAGATGAGGAGGAGGAGAAGATTTTTCCAACAGCCTTGGGAACAACCTCAAAGAGTCACAGCCGCCCATGGGCTATTTCCAGAGAGACACCCACCATCATTACATCAGGAAAATCGCAGCTCACCCAACCCTGCACAGCAAGATCCCAGCAGCAGCCAACGAGGGGGGCGTTCGCTGACAGTCTGTCCCAGTAACAAGATGGAGAGTGAAAGGAATATGGAGCAGAAAGTGGGATCGAGTATTCCGAGTGGGAATGGCCCATGTTCAGGATGAGAGGTCCCGGAATTTCCTGCAGGGATTCTCACCGGAATCTCCTCACAGCCTGAATTTCACGGCTCGGAGAGATGTGGGGTTTAAGAGGGGTCTGTGCCCACCTGGGCCTTTCAGTCAAATACAGGGGCTTCCCCAGTTTTTGAAGTGATTCGGATGCTGAAACTCCAACCCGTGGTCACTGTTACTTCCAGGGTTAAACATTCTCGCTCTCTCTCAGCTGGTGTCACATCTTCCACCTTCTAGAAACTTCAGCTCATCCAAAACTCTGCTGTCCCTGTGTCCCCAACTCACACTGAGTCCCATTCACACATCACCCCCTGTGCTCCCTGATCCACATTGGCTCCTGATCCTATTTTACAGGTCACTCATCCTCCTGGGCAAATCCCCACTATGACCCTCATCCCCATCCCTGTAACCTCCTCCAGCCCCTACAACCCTCCCTATCTCTGTAACCTTCTCCAGCCCCTACAACCCTCCCTATCTCTGTAACCTCCTCCAGCCCCTACAACCCTCCCTATCTCTGTAACCTCCTCCAGCCCCTACAACCCTCCCTATCTCTGTAACCTCCTCCAGCCCCTACAACCCTCCCTATCTCTGTAACCTCCTCCATCCCCTACACCCCTCCCTATCTCTGTAACCTCCTCCAGCCCCTACACCCCTCCCTATATCTGTAACCTCCTCCAGCCCCTACAACCCTCCCTATCTCTGTAACCTCCTCCAGCCCCTACAACCCTCTGAGATCTCTGTGCTCCTCTAATTCCGGCCTCTTGAACATCCCCCGATTCCCATCGCTCCACCATTGGCGGTCGTGCCTTCAGCTGCCTGGGGTCCTGAGTTCTGGAATTCCCTCATTAACCCTCTCTCTCTCTCTCCTCCTTGAAGATGCTCCTTAAAATCTATTCCTTTGACCCAAGCTTCTAATCACCTGTCCCTTGACAGCCCTTCTGTAGTTTGGTGTGAAATGTTGTTTGATAATTCTGCTGTGAATCATCTTTACTACATTAACAGTGTTGTATCGTTGCTTCCTCTGTATGAGACAGGGACTGGATGGAGATGCTTTTCTGATCAGGAGCTTCCAAATTTCCTCCAGCGTGTTCTGGGTTCACACCAATCTCTATATCCTTTTTTCACTCTGTCTCTCTCTCGCATTGACTCTGTCTCTCTCTCTCTCTTCCTGTCTATCCCTCTCCCTCAAATTGACTCTCTCTCTCTCTCTTTCTGTCTCTCTCTCTCTCTCTCTCTGTCTGTCTCTCTCTCTCTGTCTCTCTCTCTCTCTCTTTGTTTCTCTCTCCCATTGACCCTTTCTCTCTTTGACTCTCTCCCTCTCTGTATCTTTAAACTCTCTCTGTTAAGCCCCTGATCCACTCTATTAAGATCACTCTGTAATCTCCATTTAACAATTAGGACTCAGACTCTGAGATTCAGGGCTGCAGTGTTGCTTTCTGAAGTCTCGTCACTCTCCCTACATGGGGCCTGGGGCCTGAGATTTAACCCTCAGATCTTGTCCCTCACTAGAAAAATATACCCCACCAGCTGCCTCTGGGGTCTCTCTGTCCCTGAACAGTGGAGGTGTGACACCATCCCTGCTTCAGAGGGAGATCTCAGCTCCTGCCAGTCACACTCCACATCTGATGCCTCAAAGGTATGCGAATTCTGTTCAGTTCAGTGAAGGAAAACCACTCATTTCCCCCTGGATAACTGACCGGCTCACGTGAATCAATCTACCTCCCCTGTCCTGACACCCCATTACCATTAGGTACAGGATTTTCCAGCATTCGCCAATCAGTGGGTTGCAATTAGACTCTGACTGACCTTGCAACTTGCCTGTTTGCCCCACTTCCCCCCTCCAGCTATTGCATGAACCATTAAATATTTAACGCATCACTAACAGATCCCCCATAGCATTGCTCCTGCTTGGTGTGGTGACAAGTTGTTCATCAGGAATGCTGTTGCGAATATGCAGTTTCATAATTCAGATGTTTTAGAATCTAACTTTTAGTTTCTGGGAGTGGGTTTATTTTAATGTGGACAAATGGGGAAGCAAGATTAAGAAATAGATGAACAATCCTAATGTAAATGCAAATCAAACAAGTCTGGGTTAAAGAACCTGTGTTTGCATTTCAATGTCACAGGTTGTAGTTAGATATGGGTCATTCATTGTTTAAATTTTCTAAGTTTGTAGTAGAGCCAGAAGATCTAAACTATAAGCCTCTGGAAGACCAAGTGCCAGAGAGGGAAACTGAGAAGAAATCAAAGTGAATTCTGGAGAGCTGTGGCATACCTTTGAGCTGTTCCCAGAGGAAGTGAATCAATCTTCAGGATTATGTGAGATATCTTAGTGGGAAGTAAAAAACTGGATTCACCTAATGAGTGGTTATAAAAGGCATCGTGATATGTTTGTAGCACTTGATTTCTTTAAGTTCTTTTTAACACAATAAAGCTTGTTTGGTTTAAAAAGTGAAACCATGTGATGCAGTTTCTTTCAGTTCATCACTGGGTGTTCAGATTTCTCTTTAAACACTGTCAGTCCTTGCTGGGATTGTAGCAATGTACAATGTTTAACAGATAATACGGACAGATCTCCTGTGGCATTGCTCCTGGTTACTGTGCTGTTGAACATTAGATAAGGTTAGGAACCTTACACTATGCAAGGAGCTCTGGGTGTTACTGACAGATATCCCGTGGCATTGCTCCTGGTTGATGTGAAAAGGAGCTGTTCAGGAGATACTTTACTGATACTGAATTAAACATTTATCTGCCCAATACCGCAGCTTATGATAGCGAAATCCACGATTCCAATTGAGAATCCAATACTCTGTTTGTTATATAATGAAATGGTCTGTCTTGTTCCCCGGTGATTCTCTAATCTCCCATTGGAAGTTGCTGAAGGCTCTGGCTTGGAATCTGTGAGGAGTTGGATATTTTTAGAGAGATCGATGAGAGAACAGTGCACAATTTAACAAATTGTTTATTTTAAATATTTCTTGTGCTAATTGCTGTAGGAATAAATAAGGATTAAATTTGCTTTTGTTAGGGTTATTCCCATCCTTCAAATAACAGAGAAGTGACAGTGATATGTTTGGTATTAACCACATTTGTTAATATTTTAATAAAATGACATAAAATCATAATAATTAAAAACAATCAGTTTGAAAATACATCCAAAGCAGTTCGTGTAGTCATCGTGTATAAACAATTCTCCGGGGGATCAGGAGTGATTGTCTCTGTCGAGTGTTAATGAGGGGAAGTTGATCCTTACTTGGTTATCCAGTTGGACAGTGTGTGAGAAACAAGCTCACATTGTCCTGTCCATACAGAGTTGGGTGTTCCTGTCCATCAGATAGCTGGACATACACAGCTATTGGGGTCTATCCTGATCATTGTCCTATTCCATTGTCTAAACTTTCATCCCGCTCCAATATTACCTCAATTTCACCTTCATTAAAAGGAGAGGCTTTCCCAGCAAACGCTTTCAACCTACGCTCATCCAATCCTGTGGGTTCACCTGATATTCTTTACTCATTCATGAGATTTGGGCATCGCTGGCTGGGCCTGGCATTTATTAACCATCTCTAGTTGCCCCTTGAGAAGGTGGTGATGAGCTGCCTTCTTGAGCCGCTGCAGTCCATGTGGTGTAGGTACACCCACAGTGCTGTTAGGGAGGGAGTTCCAGGATTTTGACCCAGCGACAGTGAAGGAACGGCCGATATATTTCCAAGTCAGGATGGTGAGTGACTTGGAGGGGAACTTCCAGGTGGTGGTGTTCCCATCTATCTGCTGCCCTTGTCCTTCTAGATGGTAGAGGCTTTAGGTATCAGGGACATTGGGAGCGTTTGTGGGGACAGTGTGACCTGTACTAGGCGGACGGGTTGCACCTGAACCGGAATGGGACCAACATCCTTCTGGGGAGGTTTGCTAGTGCTGTTGGGGAGGGTTTAAACTAACTTGGCAGGGGGCTGGGATCCTGAGAGGAGGTTCAGCAGGAGGAGATGCACAGCCAAAATTAGAAGAGAGAGCAAGTGAGTCTGGAAGGCATCGAAATTATAGGCCAGTTAAGGAACAAGGGAGTTTGACAAGGTTGGATGATATTTATTTTAATGCAAGGGGTCTGACGAATAAGGCAGATGAGTTGAGGGCACATATTAACACATGGAAGTATGAGGTCATTGCTGTCACAGAGACATGGTTGAGAGAGGGGCAGGATTGGCAGCTCAATATTCCAGGATATAGGGTCTTCAAGCAAGACAGGGAAGGAGGTAAAAGAGGAGGAGGTATCGCAATATTGATCAAGGAATCAATTACAGCAGTAAGGAGGGATGACATCTTCGAAGGCTCCTCAAATGAAGCCATATGGGTAGAACTGAAAAACAAAAAAGGAGCAATCGCATTGCTGGGAGTGTACTATAGGCCCCCAAACAGTCAGAGAGAAATAGAAGAGCAGATATGTAGGCAAATTTCAGAGAAATGTAAAAATAATAAGTAGTGATAGTGGGGGATTTCAACTTCCCCAAAATTAACTGGGTTATTCATAGTGTGATAGGTTTAGAGTGAGTGGAATTCTTATAATACATCCAGGAGAGCTTTTTAAGGCAGTACATAGAAGGTCCTACAAGAGAGGGGGCAGTCCTGGACTTAATTTTAGAGAATGTGGTAGAGGTATCAGTGGGGGAGCATTTTGCAGATAGTGATCATAACTCAGTTAGATTCAAGGTTGTTATGGAAAAGGACAAGGATGGGCCAGAAATCAGAGTTCTAAATTGGGGGAAGGCCGATTTTAATAAGACCAGATATGATTTGGCCAGGGTGGACTGGGAGCAGCTACTTTTAGGTAAATCTGTGTCAGAGCAGTGGGACTCATTCAAGAAGGAAATAGGGAGGATACAGTGCCAACATATTCCAGTAAAGACAAAGGGCAGGACCAACAAATCCAGGGAACCCTGGATGTCAAAGGATGTACAGGATTGGATAAAGAGTAAAAGGGAGACTTATGGTAGATACCGAGGGCTCAAAACAGTGGAAGCCCTAGAGAAGTGTAGAATGTGTAGGGGGGAACTTAAAAAGGAAAGTAGGAGAGCAAAAAGGGGGCTTGAAAAAACATTGGCAGGTAAAATAAAGGAAAATCCAAAGTTATTTTACAAGTACATGAAGAGTGAGAGGATAACTAGGGAAAGAGTAGGGCCCATTAAGGACCATAATGGTAATTTATGTGTGGAACCAGAAGACATAGGTAGGGTTCTCCATGAGCATTTTGTGTCGGTGTTCACAAGTGAGAGGGACGACGTGGGTATGGAAATCAGGCAGAAGGACTGTGATATAATGAAAGAAATTAGCATGGAAAGGGAGGAGGTTCTAAGTGGTCTGTCAGGCTTAAAAGTAAATAAATCTCCAGGCCCGGATGAAATGTATCCCAGGCTGTTGAGGGAGGCAGGGGAGGAGATAGCAGGGGCGCTGGTAATAATTTTCAATCCCTCTCTGGCCAGATGAGAGCTGCCAGAGATTGGAGGACATTCAATGTGGTACTGTCATTCAAGAAGGGAGGAAGGGATAAACCAGGGAATTACAGGCCAGTCAGTCTAACCTCAGTGGAGGGGAAACTATTGGAAGCAATTCTGAGGGACAGAATTAATCTACACTTGGAGAGGCAGGGATTAATCAAGGACAGTCAGCATAGTTTTGTTAAGGGGAGGTCGTGTCTGACCAATTTGATTGAATTTTTCGAAGAGGTGACCAGGTGTGTAGATGAGGGCAATGCATTTGACGTAGTCTACTTGGACTTCAGCAAAGCTTTTGATAAGGTCCCGCATGGGAGACTGATAACGAAGGTAAGAGCCCATGGGATCCAAGGCAATTTGGCAAATTGGATCCAGAATTGGCTGAGTGGCAGGAAGCAGAGGGTGATGGTCGAGGGGTGTTTTTGTGACTGGATGCCTGTGTCCAGTGGGGTTCCACAGGGATCGGTGTTGGGTCCCTTGCTGTTTGTGGTATATATAAACGATTTAGACTTGAATGTAGGAGGGTTGATCAGTAAGTTTGCAGATGACAGGAAAATTGGTGGAGTGGTAAATAGTGAGGAGGATAGCCTTAGATTACAGGAGGATATAGACGGGCTGGTCAGATGGGCTGATCAGTGGCAAATGGAATTTAATCTGGATAAGTGTGAGGTGATGCACTTGGGCAGGACAAACAAGGCACGGGAATACACGATGAATGGTAGGACCCTGGGAAGTACCGAGGATCAGAGGGACCTTGGTGTACATGTCCCCCGATCCCTTAAGGTAGCGGGACAGGTAGATAAGGTGGTTAAGAAGGCAAATGGGATACCTGCCTTTATTAGTCGAGGCATAGAATATAAGAGCAGGGAGGTTATGCTGGAACTGTATAAAACACTACTCTAGCTGTGGCCTAACCATTGTGTGCAGTTCTGGAATCCGCATTATAGGAAGGATGTGACTGCACTAGAGAGAGTGCAGAGGAGATTCACCAGGATGTTGCCTGGGCTGGAGAGTTTTAGTTATGAGGAGAGATTGGATAGACTGGGGTTATTTTCCCTGGAGCAGAGGAGTTTGACGTGGGACATGATTGAGGTATATAAAATTATGAGGGGCATAGATAGGGTAGACAGGAAGGAACTTTTCCCCTTGGTGGAGGGATCAATAACCAAGGGGCATAGATTTAAGGGAAGGGGCAGGAGGTTTAGAGGGGATGTGAGAAAGAATGTTTTCACCCAGAGGGTGGTGGGAATCTGGAACTCACTGCTTGTAAGGGTGGTAGAGGCAGAAACCCTCATAACATTTAAGAAGCATTAGGATGTGCACTTGCGATGCCCATGACATAAAAGGCTATGGGCCTAATGCTGGAAAATGGGGTTAGAATAGTTTGGTGCTTGTTTGTCCAGCACAGACTCGATGGGCCGAAGGGCCTTTTTCAGTGCTGTAGACCCTCTATGACTAGATGTGGAAGGACTGCAGAGCTCAGATCTGATCCGTTGGTTGTGGGATCGCTTAGCTCTGTCTATCACTTGCTGCTTATGCTGTTTGGTACACAAGTAGTCCTGAGTTATAGCTTCACCAGGTTGGCACCTCATTTTTAGGTTTGCCTGGTGCTGATCCTGGCATGTCCTCCTGCACTCTTCACTGAACCAGGGTTGATCCCCTGGCTTGATGATAATGGTAGAGTGGGGGATATGCCGGGCCATGAGGTTACAGATTGTGTTCGAGTACAATTCTGCTGCTGCTGATGGCCCACAGCGCCTCATGGATGCCCAGTCTCGAGTTGCTAGATCTGTTTGAAATCTATCCCATTTCGCACAGTGACAGTGCCACACAACACGATGGAGGGGATCCTCAATGTGAAGGTGGGACTTTGTCTCCACAATGACTGTGCGGTGATCGCACCTACCGATACTGTCATGGACAGATGTATCTGCGACAGGCAGGTTGGTGAGGATGAGGTCAGGTATGTTTTTCCCTCTTGTTGGTTCCCTCACCACCTGCCGCAGACCCAGTCTAGCAGCTATGTCCTTTAGGACTCGGCCAGCTCGGTCAGTAGTGGTGCTACTGAGCCACTCTTGGTGATGGACATTGAAGTCCCCACCCAGAGTACATTCTGCACCCTCACCACCCTCAGTGCTTCCTCCAAGTGATGTTCAACATGGAGGAGGCACTGACCCATCAGCTGAGGGAGGGCGGTACATGGTCATCAGCAGGAGGTTTCCTTGCCCATGTTTGACCTGATGCTATGAGACTACATGGGGTCCGGAGTCGATGTTGACGACTCCCAGGGCTACTCCCTCCTGACTGTATCCCACTGTGTCACCACCTCTGCTGGGCCTGTCCTGCCGGTGGGACAGGACATACCCAGGGATGGTGATGGTGGTGTCTGGGACATTATCTGTAAGGTATGATTCGGTGAGGATGACTATGTCAGGCTGTTGCTTGACTAGTCTGTGAGACGCTCTCCCAATTTCAGCACTAGCCCCCAGATGTTAGTAAGGAGGACTTTGCAGGGTTGACAGGGCTGAGTTTGCCGTTGTCCTTTCCGGTGCTTGGGTCGATACTGGGTGGTCCGTCTGGTTTCATTCCTTTATTGAGGCCTCATAGCAGTTTGATACAACTGAGTGCCCTTGCTAGACCATTTCAGAGAGCAGGTAAGAGTCAACCACATCGCTGTGGGTCTGGAGTCACATGTAGGCCAGACCGGGTAAGGACAGCAGATTTCCTTCCTTCCCTAAATGACATCCGTGGAGCAGGTGTGTTAACCTGACAACAGACAATGGTTTTATGGTCAGCGTTAGACTCACTTTAATTCCAGATTTGTATTAATTGAATTTAAATTCACCATCTGTAGGGATGGGATTTGATCCCAAGTCCCCACAGCATTAGCCTGGGCCTCTGGATCTGTGGTCCAGTGACATTAACATTCAATGTTCTGGCTTTAAGATTCTGAAGGGTCTTGACTGGGTAAAAACTGAGGTTGTTTCCCCCCGGCCGGGGAGTTTGGGACATGGTAACACCATCTCAAACGACACAATCGTCTCGGACTGAGATGAGACATGTTGTCACTCAGAGGGTTGTGAATCTTTGGAATTCTCTGTCCCAGAGGGTTGTGGATACTCCACCCCTGGTTATATTTAAGGCTGAGACAGACAGATTTTTGTTCTCTCAGGGAATGAAGGGAGATGAGTGTGTGGGTAATAGATTTGAGGTTGGAATTGACCATACTGAATGGCGAAGCAAGCTTGAGGGGCCATGTGGTCTCTGCCTGTTCCTCTTTCTTATCTATGTTCTTTGATACCTATTAAAACGAAATATAAAAATACATCCACGTTCTACTGTCTTTCTGTCTTAAACAAACATTTCATTACTATATACAGAGACCTGCCTGACTTATCCCTTCAGAGTTAGAGAGACGATAATGGAGAGAGAGTCAAAGGCAAATTCTAATAGATTATCAAACAGGTACAAAAAGAGGTCACGCCGGTGAGCTGGGCTGAATGGCATCTGTTATGGCACAGCTGATGGGAAATGCTGAGTTGTTCAAATCCCAGAGAGAAACTTCAGACAAATGCCACAACTATTTTTGCAATTTGTATGTTTTGAGATGCGGGCTTTGAATTCAGGAGTAATAAAGCCACTGAGTCTCACAGCTTTTATTACAAAACTAAATTAAACAGTTATTAATAAGAAAAATGATTTGTAAGCACATACATATGTCTATAAATCACTCCTATGATAACTTCTAAATCCCCTAAATTAATCTGACTCCCAGTCACACTTTCATTCAGGAAACAGTAAGATATACATTTTAAAATACCCAGGCAAGGAAAGATGATACTTTGAATTGGATTGTTCAGGGTGACTTTTCTTAACTTCAATCCGTTGTAGATAGCAGCTTGAGACATAGATGCTGAAGGCTTTTCACACTTGTTAGATCTTAAAATGCCTCCCTTACACACAGCCCTCCCTCCTTTATACATATTTTCCCCTGTGAATGCAAATTCCCATTGTTTCACTATATCTTTAGACTTTACCGCCCTGATCATAAAAAATTATCACGGTACCAATTTTACCAATAATCTTTGGGAAAAGTAAACACTCTGTTCCTGAACTTCACCTGGCTAGGTGACACATTTCACCCCTCCTTTGAAAACAATCTAGTCTGATTTATTTAAAAATGCAAATGCCCTTTTACACCGCACATTCTAAACTTCCCCCATGTTTACCTACTTAACATTTACAACCTAGCTTATCTTTTGATACATCTTCAGACCAGCTGCCTTTAATCCACATTAAGCCTCACACACACACACAGACACAGACACACACAGACACACATTTCCACACACACACAGACACACATACATATTTTAGAATTAATTCAAATTACATTATATGTAAAAATAAATCTAAAATTCCTGACAAATCTTTTATGTTCTCAGGCTGAGACCCAATCATAGCCTCCCTTCCTGTTGACCCAGGCTGTGTTCACAGCAGACAGTGCAGACCAGCCAGTGATCTGAGCCACAGCACCTCATCTTCCGACTAGGCACTTTACAGCCTTCCGGACTGAATATTGAGTTCAACACTTTTAGATCATGAACTCTCTCCTCCATCCCCACCCCCTTTTCGATCCCCCCCCCCTTTTTTTCCCCAATAATTTATATAGATTTTTCTTTTCCCACCTATTTCCGTTATTTTTAAATGTATTTCCATCCATTGTTTTATCTCTACCTTTTAGCCTATTTCAATCCCTTCACCCCACCCCCACTAGGGCTATCTGTACCTTGCTCGTCCTGCTTTCTACCCTGAATTAGCACATTCCTTAGATAATATCACCACCTTCAACACCTCTTTGACCTTTTGTCTGAGACATCTTTTGGTTATCTCCACCTATCACTGACCCTCTATCCAGCTCTACCTGTCTCACCCCCCCTCAAACAGCTTATATTTCACCTCTTTTCTATTTTTCCTTAGTTCTGTTGAAGAGTCACACGGACTCGAAACGTTAACTGTGTTCCTCTCCGCAGATGCTGTCAGAATCGCTGAGTTTTTCCAGCTATTGTTGTTTTTGTTTTGGATTTCCAGTATCTGCAGTTTTTTGTTTTTATCTTAGTGATCTGAGCCTCTCCTGGTTTGAACTGGGTTAGAATTTAATCACATTTTACATCCAGTGGTTCAGGGTTTGGGACTCCAGGGTACCTGATCACATCATAGACTGTGGATGGTAACTCAGGGCTCTCCATCTGCTTCGGAAGCTACAGGAAGAGCAGAAAAGTCTTTTACACCGAAATTCACAGTTTATTTTATTCATTCACGGGGTGTGGGTTTCGCTGGCTGTGCCCAGCATTTATTGCCCATCCCTAGTTATCCTTGAGAAGGTGGGGGTGAGCTGCCTTCTTGAGCAGCTGCAGTCTATGTGGTGTAGGTACACCCACGGCGCTGTTAGGGAGGGAGTTCCAGGATTTGGACCCAGCGACAGTGAAGGAACGGCCGATATATTTCCAAGTCAGAATGGTGAGTGGCTCGGAGGGGAACTTCCAGGTGGTGGTGTTCCCATCTATCTGCTGCCCTTGTCCTTCTAGATGGTAGTGGTCGCGGGTTTGGAAGGTGCTGTGGAAGGAGCCTTGGTGAATTCCTGCAGTGCATCTTGTAGATGGTACACACACTGCTGCTACTGTTCGTCGGTGGTGGAGGGAGTGAATGTTTGTGGATGGGGTGCCAATCAAGCGGGGCTGCTTTGTCCTGGACGGTGTCGAGCTTCTCGAGTGTTGTGGGAGCTGCACTCATCCAGACAAGTGGGGAATATCCCATCACACTCCTGACTTGTGCCTTGTAGAAGGTGGACAGGCTTTGGGGAGTCAGGAGGTGAGTTACTCTCCGCAGGATTCCCAGCCTCTGACCTGCTCTTGCAGCCACAGTATTTATATGGCTGATCCAGTTCAGTTTCTGGTCAATGGTAACCCCCAGGATGTTGATAGTGGGGGATTCAGCGATGGGAATGTCATTGAACATCCCTCAGTGCAGATAAGGTAGGGTGTTTGACCCAGTGACAGTGAAGGATCAACACCCCGATTGGAATGGTGTGTGTGTCTCAGAGAAATTTGGGAGGGGGCTGAGAGTTTCTGGTGTTCCCACGTACCCTCTGCGCTCACCACTCGAAGTGCTGGAGGTTATTTAGACAAGTGAGGCAGCTGCTGTCCTCATTGGAGCCTTGGGATCTTGCTGTGCATGTATTTGTGGGGCTCAGTACAGCAGGTGGGGTATGGATGAGGGGAATGTCAGGACATTGAGTGGGGATCAATGATCCAGTGAATATTAAGCCTATGGGGGTGAAACATGTGGCCCATTTGCCCTTCTCCTGAAGGGAATGAAATGGTAAAGGGGATTTTCTCGCACTCTCTTCACTGGGGGCTGCACTTGAGCATAAACCGTCTGTAGATCACCCTTCGAATCCTGTGTGTGGGCCCAGAGACTGGGCATGTGTGTGTCTGTGAGTCTCTCTCTGTGAGGGAGAGAGTGTGTCTGTGTGTGTCTGTGTTGTGTGTGTGTGTGCGTATGAGAAAGTATTTGTGTGAGTTGTTTGTCTGTATCTGTGTTTGTGTGTGTGTATGTGCTTCTGTGTGTGAGTTTGTGCGTGTTTCTCTCTCTCTCTCCTGTCTTTGTCTCTGTCTCCCTGTGTCTGTCTCTCACCCTGCCTCTCCCTCTCTCTCTCATGTCTCTCTTTCTCTCCTCTCTCAATATTTCCCGATCTCTCTTTCAATCTCTCTGCATTGGCCTCACTAATCCTTCCTCACCCTGTTTTTCTCTGTTTTCTCTCTCTGTCTCCCTCTCTCTGTCTACTTCTCTTTCTCTGTCTCCCCCCCTCCCTCTCTCTCTGTCACCCCCCCCTCTCTGTGCCTCGCTCGCTCTCTGCCTCCCTTGCTCCCTCTCTCTCTCTCTCTGTCATCCTGAAAATTAGGGTGACCGGTATTCCAGTAACCGATGGAAAGTGAAGAGCTGTGTGATTAATGAAGCCTTTGAAGGATGGTCCATTTGGTGCTGCACTAAGTCCTGGTTATCCATTACCCCCTAATCTACACCCTCTCCCGTTCAGGCAATACCTTGTGTTCAAACTCCTTCAAGCTGTTGGGACTACAAAAGACTGGAAATCTGCCAATGGGTTCCAAAAAAACAATGGGATTCAAGGCTGGAGTCAGGAATGGAGATAAAGGCAAAATACTGCAGATGCTGGAAACCTGAAACAAAAATAAAAATTGCTGGAAAAAACTCAGCAGGGCTGAAGATGAGTTTCACGGATTGGAAACTTTGAGTTTTCCAGTAATTTTTGTTTTGGTTTCAGGAACGGAGAAGTGGGACAGGGATTGCATGCATGGTTCCAGTGAAGTGCGGCAGGCTAAGAGCAGAGCAAATCGAGTTTACCAAAAATTATATAGAGTTTTCAGTAGATTAGATGCAGAGTGTTTCCTCTGAATGAAGGGTCAGAGGTCATGTTCAGGTTCAGGTTCAGGTTCAGGGTCAGGTTCAGGGTGAGGGTCAGGGTCAGAGGTCCTGTTCAGGTTCAGGGTCAGAGGTCAGGTTCAGGGTCAGGGTCAGGGTGAGATTCAGGGTCAGGTTCAGGTTCCTTTCCCTGGTTGAGTTGTTAAGGTCGGATTGTGATTCATTGACAGCTGAGTTCCCATTCTGGAGGGACAGGACACCTCCAGCTGGGACCCTCAGCAACTCCGCTCCTCCATCGCTTCTCCCCCCGTCCACCGAGACCGACCTTCCATCTCTCCCTGTGCTACACCTCCGTCTCCATCCCTCTCTCCGAAGCCCGTGTGGGTGCCTGGATCTGGCAGTAGGTTGTGTCCGCTGCCTCCCCCTGGTCGAGGGGTGTGGGCGATGGGGATTGAATTGACCCCTGTCGG